>NC_037339.1:39120790-39425560 GCF_002263795.3 Bos taurus | reverse complement strand
ATATCTCTTTTTCAGATTTACTTCCCATTTAGGTCACCACAGAACACTGAGTACAGTTCCCTGTGCTAAATAGTAGGGTCTTAGTTATCTATTTTACATACTGTAGTGTATAAATATATATTTTGGGCTTCCCTGGTGGCTCAGACAGTAAAGAATCTGCCCACAATGTGGGAGACCTGGGTTCGATCCTTGCATCAGGAAGATCCCCTGGACAAGGGAATGGCAACACACTCCAGTATTCTTGCCTGGAGAATTCCATGAACAGAGAAGCCTGGAGAGCTACAGTTCATGGAGTCGCAAAGAGTCGGACACGACTGAGAGATTAACACACAGTGTGTCTATGTCAATCCTAATCTTCCAACTTATACCACCACCTCTTCCCTCCCTTGGTAACCGTAAATTTGTTCTCTACATCTGTGACTATTTCTGCTTCAAGAATCAGTTAATTTTTACCACTTTTTTTAGATTACATATATAAGCAATATTATACAATATTTATTTTTCTCTTTCTGACTACTTCACTCTGTATGAAAAACTTTAGGTCCATCCATGTCTCTGCAAATGGCACTATTTTTTCCCTTTTTATGGATCAGTTATATTTCTAATTTTCTTTATCCATTCCTCTGTCAACGTACATTTAGGTTGCTTCCATGTCCTAGCTATTGTAAATAGTATTGCAGTAAACTTTGAAGTGCATGTATCTTTTGAATTATGGTTCCCTGTATATGCCTAGGAGTGGGATTTCTCAGTTATATGGTAGTTCTATATTTAGTTTTTGAGGAACCTCCATACTGTTCTTCATAGTAACTTTACCAATTTACATTCCCACCAACATTGTAGAAGGCTTCCTTTTTCTCTACACATTTCCAGCACCTATTGTTTATATATTTTTTTAATGATGGGCATTCTGGTGACACTTCATTGTACTTTTGATTTGCATTTCTCTGATAATTAGTGATGTTAGAATCTTTGATTTAGAAGTACTGGTGAGGAGAGAGTGAGCCTATTGCTCCATCTCAACCCTTCATCTCCACATTACTTGAAAGTTCTGAGTGCCACCAGGTATCTATATCTTACAGATATGTGTCTTTCCCACCTTTGAATAAAGGATGGGGCCAACAGTCAGCCTTATTCCACCAGGGGACCCTATGGCAGAATCACAATCATGGTGTGAGAGTTAAAACAAGGTAAACAGGTTGCAAATGTATGAAACAATGAGCTAATTGTGCTAAAGACAGGCTGTATGTTTCCCTATAAATCTTCCTCCAGCTTCCGTGAGAATCTTTGAACAACTTCCTCATCCTTCTTGCCAGACTTTGGGTCAGGTAACATCTCTGCAGGTTAGAGAAAACAAGATTTTTAGAAATACAGCTCCTGTTAAATATATATTCCGTGTCCTCCACAAGCAGCCTGAGCATACTCGCGTGACAGAGAATCTCATGGAAACGTTTGCAAGAAAAGGAAATTGTAAGGCTGCTTCCACAGAGAGACTCCATAGGCAAACTTCTGGATGAAGTCCAGCCATTACACATTTGGAAAGGGTTTCACACAAAGGTATTTTGTGCATGAATGATCTAGAGGAATAGGTTTCTGGACCAACTGGTGTGTAGCTAATTTTAAAAAGTCAGTTTACCATAACAATTATTTTATGGGCTGCAAAGCAGATCTCATTAAAGAAGGAAAGGAATCATAAATTAGAGGACAGGCAAACATAGCTCTCTTAACATGAATGTTACAAATAGGATTGAGTACAACTTTATCTTCTTCTTTTCTTTCTTAAGAAACTTAAAATTACTGTTTAGTGAAAATTACCAAACATGGTATCTCTTGATTTATTTGGTTTTATGTAGACATTTACAGAATACCTACTAGTCTGTCCAAAAGCTTCTCCAAAGGTGTCAATATTACTTTATTAGCTTATTAAGTTATGGTATTTTCTTTTTTGGAAAAGGCAATGGCAACCCACTCCAATACTCTTGCCTGGAAAATCCCAAGGACGGAGGAGCCTGATGGGCTGCAGTCCATGGGGTCGCTAAGAGTCGGACCTGACTTCACTCTCACTTTTCACTTTCATGCATTGGAGAAGGCAATGACAACCCACTCCAGTGTTCTTGCCTGGAGAATCCCAGGGAAGGCGGAGCCTGGTGGGCTGCGGTCTATGGGGTCGCACAGAGTCGGACACTACTGAAGCGACTTAGTAGCAGCATTCTCTTTTTTATAGAGTACTTTTGAAAGTCCTTGTATTAGTATTTCATCAGTGGCTACCCACTTTCTTCTATAATCTGTTTCAGGATTGGAACAAGTTGCTTAAGGCTGTTCTTAATAGCTATTTAGAGGAAATAAAATATGTATGCCTCATCATATCTTTGGCTGAAAAAACTCAATATTTGCAGTCTCATTTATTCAATTTATTTAAAACACAGGCTTTTGAGCTTTCTTGGTGGCCCTGATGGTAAAGTATCTGCCTGCAATACAAGAGCCCCAGGTTCAATCCCTGGGTTGGAAAGATCCCCTAGAGAAGGGAAAGGCAACCCGCTCTAGTATTCTTGCCTGAAGAATGCCATGAACAGAGAAGACTGGTGGGCTACAGTCCATGGGGTTGCAAAGAGTCAGACCCAACTGAGCAACTAAGCATGCACACACAGACTTTTGTATGTATGTTTTGGAAAGAGGTGCTTAAAATAGTTTTTATTTTATATTTTCATTGAGGTATAGTTGATTTACAATATTATATTAGTTTCAGGTGTACAGCATAGTGATTTAATATTTCTATAGATTATGCTCCATTTAAAGTTAGTATAAAATGTTGCCTGTATTTCTTGTGCTGTACATTACATTCTTGTAGTTTATTTAATTTATACATAGTAGTTTGTACCTCTTAATACCCTACATTTTTCTTGCCTCTCCCATCTTCCCTCTCCCCACTATAACCACTAGTTTCTGTTTGGTTATATTCATCTGCTTGTTTTATTTTTTAGATATTACATATTATTGATATCCTATAGTATTTGTCTTTCTCTGACTTCTTTCACTTAGAGCTAAACCCTCCAGATCCACTAATTTCAAATAGCAAAATCTCATCCTTTTTATGGCTAAGTAGTATTCCAGTGTGTGTGTGTGCTTGTATGTGTGTGTATGTGTGTACCACATATTCTTTATCTATTCATTTGTTGATGGAAACTTAGGTTGCTTCCATATCTTGCCTATTGCAACTAATGCTGCTATAAACATTAGGGTGCTTCTAAAACATCCGTTTTTATTTTCTAGTGTATTTTTCTCTCCTGTCACAAATTTCCCCCAAACATTAATATATATTTTCATTTGTGCTTTTATTTTATCTTCAGGAAAAGATTTTATGCATCTTTACAATATATGCAAGATGCTGAACACTTTCTAGACACGTTCTCTAAGTTTTAAGGATAGTTATAAAGATCTTTCTTATAAATACTATCATTAACTGCCTTTTTATGTATTAATTAATGGCATAAATATTAACTAAAATATTTCTTAGGTAATGATGAAATCAGATTTGTAGAAACCTAAAAGCTTCTTGATGAAAGTGAAAGACGAGAGTGAAAAACTTGGCTTAAAACTCAACATTCAGAAAACTAACATCATGACATCTGGTTCCATCACTTCATGGGAAATAGATGGGGAAACAGTGGAAACAGTGTCAGACTATTTTTTGGGCTCCAAAATCACTGCAGATGGTGACTGCAGTCATGAAGTTAAAAGACGCTTGATCCTTGGAAGAAAAGTTATGACCAACCTAGACAGTATATTAAAAAGCAGAGACATTACTTTGCCAACAAAGGTCCGTCTAGTCAAAGCTATGGTTTCTCCAGTAGCCATGTATGGATTTGAGAGTTGAACTATAAAGAAAGCTGAGCGCTGAAGAATAGATGCTATTGAACTGTAGTGTTAGAGAAGACTTTTGAGAGTCCCTTGGAAAGCAAGGAGATGCAACCAGTCCATCTTAAAGGAAATCAGTCCTGAATATTCATTGGAAAGACTGATGCTGAGGCTGAAACTCCAATACTTTGGCCACTTGATGCTAAGAACTGACTCATTTGAAAAGACACTGATGTTGGGAAAGATTGAAGGCAAAAGGAGAAGGGGAAAACAGAAGGTGAGATGGTTGGATGGCATCACCTACTCAATGGATCTGAGTTTGAGTAAGTCCCAGGAGTTGGTGATGGACGGGGAAGCCTAGGGTCCTGCAGTCAATGGGGTCACAAAGTGTCAGATATGACTGAGAGACTGAACTGAACTGAAGCTTACATAATTTTGGAGGATATCTTCGATTAAAAAAAACTATAGAATGAAAGAGTTTGCAAAATGACAAATATTTAACAAAACCATAGGAAGTTATATGGGTTTCCCTGGTGGCTCAGACGGTAATCGTCTGCCTGCAATGTGGGAGACCCAGGTTCGATTCCTGGGTCGGGAAGATCCCCTGGAAAAGGAAATGGCAATCCACTCCAGCACTCTTGCCTGGAAAATCACATGGACGGAGAAGCCTGATAGGCTACAGTCCATGGGGTCGTAAAGAGTCGGACACAACTGAATGACTTCACTTTCACTTTCAGTTCAGTTCAGTCCCTCAGTCCTGTCCGACTCTTTGTGACCCCATGAATCGCAGCATGCCAGGCCTCCCTGTCCATCACCAACTCCTGGAGTTCACTCAGACACACGTCCATCAAGTAAGTGATGCCCTCCAGCCATCTCATCGTCCCCTTCTCTTCCTGTCCCCAATCCGTCACAGCATCAGGCTCTTTTCCAATGAGTCAAGTCTTCACATGAGGTGGCCAAAGTACTGGAGTTTCAGCTTTAGCATCATTCCTTCCAAAGAAATCCCAGGGCTGATCTCCTTCAGAATGGACTGGTTGGATCTCCTTGCAGGCCAAGGGACTCTCAAGAGTCTTCTCCAACACAACACTTCAAAATGATCAATTCTTTGGTGCTCAGCTTTCTTCACAGTTCAACTCTCACATCCATACATGATCACTGAAAAAACCATAGCCTTGACTAGATGGACCTTTGTTGGCAAGGTAATGTCTCTTCTTTTCAATATGCTATCTAGGTTGGTCATAACTTTCTTTCCAAGGAGTAAGCATCTTTTAATTTCATGGCTGCAGTCACCATCTGCAGTGATTTTGGAGCCCCCCAAAAATAAAATCTGACACTGTTTCCACTGTTTCCCCATCTATTTCCCATGAGGTGATGGGACCAGATGCCATGATCTTCGTTTTCTGAATGTTGAGCTTTAAGCCAACTTTTTCACTCTCCACTTTCACTTTCATCAAGAAACTTTTTATTTCCTCTTCAATTTCTGCCATAAGGGTGGTGTCATCTGCATATCTGAGGTTATTGATATTTCTCCTGGCAATTTTGATTCCAGCTTATGCTTCATGCAGTCCAGGATTTCTCATGATGTACTCTGCATATAATTTAAATAAGCAGGGTGACAATATGCAGCCTTGACGTACTCTGTTTCCTATTTGGAACCAGTCTGTTGTTCCATGTCCAGCTCTAACTGTTGCTTCCTGACCTGCATATAGGTTTCTCAAGAGGCAGGTCAGGTGGTCTGGTATTCCCAACTCTTTCAGAATTTTCCACAGTTTATTGTGATCCACACAAAGGCTCATACAAAGGCTTTGGCATAGTCAATAAAGCAGAAATAGATGCTTTTCTGGAACTCTCTTGCTTTATCAATGATCCAGCAGATGTTGGCAATTTGATCTCTGGTTCCTCTGCCTTTTCTAAAACCAGCTGAACATCTGGAAGTTCACGGTTCACGTATTGCTGAAGCCTGGCTTGGAGAATTTTGAATATTATTTTACTAGCGTGTGAGATGAGTGCAATTGTGTGGTAGTTTGCTCATTCTTTGACATTGCCTTTCTTTGGGATTGGAGTGAAAACTGACCTTTTCTAGTCCTGTGGCCAGTGCTGAGTTTTCCAAATTTGCTGGCATATTGAGGGCAGCACTTTCACAGCATCATCTTTCAGGAATTGGAATAGCTCAACTGGAATTCTATCACCTCCACTAGCTTTGTTCGTAATGATGCTTTCTAAGGCCCACTTAGCTTCACATTCCAGGATGTCTGGCTCCAGGTGAGTGATCCCACCATCGTGGTTATCTTGGTCGTGAAGATCTTTTTTGTACAGTTCTTCTTTGTATTCCTGCTACATTTTCTTAATATCTTCTGCTTCTGTTAGGTCTATTACATTTCTATCCTTTATCAAGCCCATCTTTGCATGAAGTGTTCCTTTGGCATCTCTAATTTTCTTGATGAGATGTCTAATCTTTCCCATTCTGTTGTTTTCCTCTATTTCTTTGCATTGATAGCTGAGGAAGGCTTTCTTATCTCTTCTTGCTATTCTTTGGAACTCTGCATTTAGATGCTTATAGGAAGTTATATATAAAAAAAAAAAAAACATTGCCTAGGGCCTCATGTTATGGAATGAATGTTCTGGTACCTGATGTACAGTGAAGCCAAACAAACCAAAACATAAAAGTATGAAGCAGAGAAATGTTTATTGCTGGGCCATGCAAGGGGATTGATGGCTTGTATCCCCAAACCCCTGAACACCTCACTTCAGTTCAGTTCAGTTGCTCAGTCATGTCCAACTCTTTGTGACCCCATGAATTGCAGCACGCCAGGCCTCCCTGTCCATCACGAACTCCCGGAGTTCACTCAAACTCACGTCCATCGAGTTGGTAATGCAATCCAGCCATCTCATCCTATGTCATCCCCTTTTCCTCCTGCCCCCAATCCCTCACAGCATCAAAGTCTTTTCCAATGAGTCAACTCTTCGCGTGAGGGGGCCAAAGTACTGGAGTTTCAGCCTCAGCATCATTCCTTCCAACGAACACCCAAGACTGATCTCCTTTAGAATGGACTGGTTGGATCTCCTTGCAGTCCAAGGGACTCTCAAGAGTCTTCTGCAACACCACAGTTCAAAAGCATCAATTCTTCGGTGCTCTGCTTGCTTCACAGTCCAAGTCTCACATCCATACATGACCACAGGAAAAACCACAGCCTTGACTAGACGGACCTTTGTTGGCAAAATAATGTCTCTGCTTTTGAATATGCTATCTAGGTTGGTCATAACTTTCCTTCCAAGAAGTGAGCATCTTTTAGTTTCATGGCTGCATTCACCATCTGCAGTGATTTTGGAGTCCAAAAGAATAAAGTCTGATACTGTTTCCACTGTTTCCTCGTCTATTTCCCATGAAGTGATGGGACAAGATGCCATGATCTTAGTTTTCTGAACATTGAGTTTTAAGCCAAGTTTTTCACTCTCCTCTTTCACTTTCACCAAGAGGCTTTTTAGTTCCTCTTCAGTTTCTGCCATAAGGGTGGTGTCATCTACATATCTGAGGTTATTGACCTTTCTTCCGGCAATCTTGATTCCAGCTCATGCTTCTTCCAGGCAGGCATTTCATATGATGTACTCCGCATACAAGTTAAATATGCAGAGTGACAATATACAGCTTTGGCTTACTCCTTTCCCAATTTTGAAACAGTCTGACTTTTAGATTTGACTTTTCCTAAGTTTGGTGTTCCTCAGCCTCACTCATGCCAGTTCTCAACTTATCCAGTCTACCATTCTTATTAAACCACATTTCAGTATGTTATCCAGTCCTGTCTTCTCTTTCTTTCTTCTCATGTACTTGACTCACATTTGTATCTGTTCTATTGCTGTTATCTTAAAATTCTTTGAAATCCTTGTTCAATCCTATGAATATCTTATCCAGTTCCACAAGTTAATGTCTTGACTACTCCTGCACTTGAACTTTTGAATTCTGATGACAAAATATTTAAATAGGATAATTGGCTGGGTCATTAATCCTACTGGCATTAAAAAAAAAATGTTTTAATTCCTTTTGTCTCCTACTCCCCACATAATCTGTCAGTGTTTTCTCATGCCTTTATAATAAAATCTAGACTTTTGATAGTTGCTGACTTCCTAAATGATTTGATTCCAGAATGCCAGTGTAATCATACTTCATCCACTCCAAACAATTTGCAGGTCCTTGAGTAGGGACCAGTCTCTCATTTCTGGGTGCTTTGCAAATACTGTTCTTTATCTGGAAATCTCGTTTCCTCTCTTTCCATCTGCTGCTGTTAAGTCACTTCAGTCATGTCTGACTCTGTGTGACCCCATAGACAGAAGCCCACCAGGCTCCCCCGTCCTTGGGATTCTCCAGGCAAGAACACTGGAGTGGGTTGCCTTTCCTTCTCCAGTGCATGAAAGTGAAGAGTGAAAGGGAAGTTGCCCAGTCGTGTCTGACTCTTCACAACCTCATGGACTGTAGCCTACCAGGCTTCTCTGTCCAGTGGATTTTCCAGGCAAGAGTTCTGGAGTGAGGTGCCATTGTCTTCTCCGCTTTCCATCTAGTGGAGTTAATTATATGAATGCTCTAGAACTTGGTTCAAATATCATGAATTCTTCTGTATTTTCAGAAGGAAATACAATTTTATAAGAAGATAGACAACTGGATACAATTCTTTCCTTATTTGGACGTGCAACTTAGTATCTGTAAATCTATTTCTATAAAATGGACATAATTATGCTTTTAAGTTTGTTGTACTAGAGAAGTAAGAGGTGAGTAATGTAGATAGTGGATACAGTACTCCCAATGTTACTATGTAGTATAACTTTAGCCTTGTGTCAAGGTGGATCACAGGAAGTTTGCTTTTGGTCTTTTTACCTGGCATATTCCTCATAATGATCCATACAGCTAGCTGGCTTATGAACACTGAGTCTCTGCACATGACACCTTTTAAAGTAAAAATGAAAGATAGTGACAAAATATTCATGAAACAAGTTCCATGTCACAAATTTATTTTGCAATTCAGTGTCTTGAAACTGTTTTTATCCCTTAAAGATTGATGTATTTTCCTCCATTGCATAAGTGTAACTCTGCAGTGTCATAAAGTTCAGAACCAAATCTGGTATTATAATAACGGTTACTACATTCCTTTCACAGATACTTTTTTATTTCTTTTATCTATTGCTTTGATTTTTCTATTTCTATTTTAATAACTATTTCAATCTTTGACATTTTATAAGTTGATAGATATTCACAGGGAAGTAGGAAATGGCTAATTCTATTTTAAAGTATAATACATGCCTTCAAGTGATTTGTTACTCAAAATGTTCAAATCAATTTATATGAAAAATTGGGTACAATAAAAGCACTGAACTTTAGAATTTAATTTCAAAAAATAAAGATGATTTTTATGAAAGAGTCTATTATTTAAAATTCTACTAATTACAACAAAATGCATGCTATGTTGTTTAATATGTACTTTCAAATAAGTCTTTTTATTTGAGTCTCAAAGTACCTATCTTAGTCCATTTGAGATGCTACAACAAAAGTACCATAGATTAGGTTGCTTAAACAACTAATATTTATTTTTCACAGTCTTGGAGGCTGGGAAGTTCAAGATCAAGGAGCCAGCAAATATGATGTCTCATGAAATCAGGTTTTTTGTTCACAGACAACCATTTCTCAGAGTCCTCATATGGTGGAAGAAGCAAAGGATCTCTCTGGGATCTCTTTTTTAAGGGCACTAGTCACATTCAAGAGGTCTGCCCTCAAGGCCTAATCAACTGCCAAAGATCTGATCTCCAAATATCATAACGTTAGGGGTTAGTTATAATCTTATGAACTTATGGGGAACAGAAACATACAGTCTATAGCAATGTCCTATAAGATAAGTAATAGCAGGACCCCATCCAACGGCCCCCTATAGACTTCACCAGAAACTTAAAAATCCCAAGACGTTTTGTGATCTACCCACTGCTCATTTACATAAACATAAGTAGTAGTTAATTACTTTGCTACTGGATTAGTTCTTACCATTTTTAACTCCTTAGGTACTTTTGGAGAGTTGCTTAGATCTAGGTACTTCAGATTCTCCATCTATAAAATTGAGCTATTATAATACCCATTGAAGAGTAGTATTATAATAAAGCTTTCTTATGTGATCAATGCAAAGAAATAAAAGAAAAGAATAGAATGGGAAAGACTGGAGATCTCTTCAAAAAAATTGGAGATACAAAGGGAACTTTTCGTGCAAAAAATGGGAACAATAAAAAACGTAATTACAACAGGCTAATAGAAGCAGGAGTGATTAAGAAGATGTGGCAGGAGTTCACAGAGTACACAGAATAGCAAAAAATCAAACAAAACAACAAAAAAGAACCTTAATGACCCAAGTAGCCATGATGGTGTGGTCACTCACATAGAGCCAGACATACTGGAGTGTGAAGTCAAGTGGGCCCTGAGAAGCATTACTATGGACAAAGATAGTGGAGGTGATAGAATTCCAGATGAGCTATTTCAAATCTTAAAAGATGATGCTGTTAAAGTGCTGCACTCAGTATGCCAGCAAATTTGGAAAATTCAGCAATTGCAACAATATTGGAAAAAGTCAGTTTTCATGCCAACCCCAAAGAAAAGCAATGCCAAAAAAATGTTCCAACTTTAATACAGCTGTGCTTATTTCACATGCTAGTCAGATAATGCTCAAAATTCTTCAAGCTAGACTTCAACAGTCCATGAACTGAGAACTTCCTGATGTACAAGCTGGATTCAGTAGAAGGAGAGGAACCAGAGATCAAATTGCCAACATTTGCTGTATCATAGAGAAAGAAAGGGAATTCCATAAAACTCTACCTTTGTTTCATTGACTATGCTAAAACCTTTGATTGTGTGTCAGTTCAGTTCAGTTTAGTCGCCCAATCATGTCTGACTCTTTGCAAACCCATGAATCACAACATGCCAGGCCACCCTGTATGTCACCAACTCCCAGAATTTACCCAAACTCATGTCCATAGAGTCAGTGATGCCATCCAGCCATATCATCCTCTGTCGTCTCCTTCTCCTCTTGCCCCCAATCCCTCCCAGCATCAGGCTCTTTTCTAATGAGTCAACTCTTCGCATGAGGTGGCCAAAGTACTGGAGTTTCAGCTTCAGCATCAGTCTTTCCAATGAACACCCAGGACTGATCTCCTTTAGGATGGACTGGTTGGATCTCCTTGCAGTCCAAGGGACTCGCAAGAGTCTTCTCCAACACCACAGTTCAAATGCATAAGTTCTTCAGTGCTCAGCTGTCTTCACAGTCCAACTCTCACATCCATATATGACCACTGGAAAAACCATAGCCTTGACTAGACGGACCTTTGTTGGCAAAGTAATGTCTCTGCTTTTCAATAAGCTATCTAGCTTGGTCATAACTTTCCTTCCAAGGAATAAGCGTCTTTTAATTTCATGGCTGCAATCACCATCTGCAGTGATTTTGGAGCCCCAAAAAATAAAGTCTGACAGTGTTTCCACTGTTTCCCCATCTATTTCCCATGAAGTGATGGGACCAGATGCCATGATCTTAGTGTTCTGAATGTTGAGCTTTAAGCCAGATTTTTCACTCTCCTCTTTCACTTTCATCAAGGGGCTCTTTAGTTCCTCTTCACTTTCTGCCATAAGAGTGGTGTCATCTGCATATCTGAGGTTATTGATATTTCTCCTGGCAATCTTGATTCCATCTTGTGCTTCATCCAGCCCAGCGTTTCTCATGATGTACTCTGCATAGAAGTTAAATAAGCAGGGTGACAGTATACAGCCTTGAAGTACTCCTTTTCCTATTTGGAACCAGTCTGTTTTTCCATGTCCAGTTCTAACTGTTGCTTCCTGATCTGCATATAGGTTTCTCAAGAGGCAGGTCATGTGTTTTGGTATTCCCTTCTCTTTCAGAATTTCCCACAGTTTATTGTGATCCACACAGTCAAAGGCTTTTGCATAGTCAATAAGTGTGTGGGTCATAACAAAGAGTGGAAAACTCTTAAAAAGATGGGATTACCAGATCATCTTACCTATCTCCTGAGAAACCTGTATGTGGGCAAAGAAACCACAGTTAGAAGCTTATGCGGAACAACTGACTGGTTCAAAATTGAGAAAGGAGTACTCCATGTCTGCTTATTGCCACCTTTTTAATTTAATTTATACACAGATAACATCATGGGAAATGCCAGGCTGGATAATTTCCAAGCCAAGTTAAGATTGTTGAGAGAAATATCAACCAACTCAGATATGCATATGATATCAATTGAATGGTAGAAAGCAAAGAGGAATTAAAAAACCTCTTAATGAGAGTGAAAGAAGAGAATGAAAAAGCTAACTTAACACTTAATATTAAAGAACAAAAAACTAAGATCATGGCATCTGGTTCCATAACTTCATGGAAAATAGAAGGGGAAAATGTGGAAGGAGTGAGAGACTTCCTCTTTTTGGGATCTAAATTCACTGTGGTTGGTGATGACAGCCAGGAAATTAGAAGACTATTTCTTCTTGCCAGGAATGCTATGACAAACCTAGACAGTGTACTAAAAAGCAAAGACATCACTTTGCTGACAAAGTGATAACAAGGATATGATTTTTCCAGTCGTCATGTATGGATGTGAGTGAGGACAATAATTAAATAAGTGTAATTCACTGTGTGCGGTGGCTCAGTCCTGTCCGACTCTTTGCAACCCCATGGACTGTAGCCTGCCAGGCTCCTCTGTCCATGGAATTTTCCAGGCAAAAATACTGGAGCAGTTGCCATTTCCTATTCCAGGGTATTTTCCCAACCCAGGGATCAAACCTGCATCGTTTCCATTGCCAGGAAGATTCTTTACCAGTAGGACACCTGAGAAGCCCAATTCAATAATGCAATAATGCTGAACTATAAAGAAGGCAGAGCACCTAAGAATTGATGTGTTTGACTGTGGTACTAGAGAAGACGCTTGAGAGTACTTTTCACAGAAAGGAGATCAAAGCAGTCAATCCTAAAGGAAATCAACACTGAATACTCTTCGGAAGGACTGATACTGAAGCTGAAATTCCTGTACTTTGGCCACTTGATGCAAAGAGCTGACTCACTGGAAAAGACTCTGATGCTGGGCAAGATTAAGGGCAGGAGAAGGGGAAGTCAGAGGATTAGATGGTTGGATGGCACCACTGACTCAATGGACATTAGTTGACCACACTTGGGTAGACAATGAAGGTCAGCGAAACCTGGCGTACTGCAGTCCATGGGGTCACAAAGAGTTAGATATGACTTAGCAACTGAACAACAATAATTAAATAAATGCAATTCACTATACACAGTGGCTCAGTCCTGTCTGACTCTTTGCTACCCCATGGGCTGTAGCCTGCCAGGCTCCTCTGTCCATGAAATTTTCCAGGCAAAAATACTGGAGTAGGTTGCCATTTCCTTTTCCAGGGTATCTTCCCAACCGAGGGAACCTGCATCATTTTGCATTGGAAGGAAGATTCTTTACCATTGGGACACCTGAGAAGCCCAATTCAATAATGCAATATGTTAAAAGAATTAGAAAAATGGCTGGCATGTAATAACTAATCAATAATATTAATTATTTCTATTATACATTCTGAAATAAAAACTGTCCTCAATTACCAATGTCTGCTAGGGGCAAGAAAAGGGAAGCTATTTATTTCACCTATTCTAGAATAATGCTAAAGACAGGGAGACTGCTAGGGAGTTATCATATCCCTGGAAGGCATTATACAGATTATTACAAATCATTTGCTTTGTTGTGGATAAGTATTAATAATAAATGTATATGATTTTTGCTACTCTATTTTCCCAGAGTAGTAAAATAATGTCAAATTGTTTGGCCTTTTACAGAAATCTCTAAGATTTTGCTTCTAAAGCCTCTATAAGAAATACCCATTTTTTTGTGAGTCCAGAAAGATGAAGAAGCTGCTGTGAATATCAATAAAACAATCTTGGTTATTTTTGAACATTTTTAGTTTGAGATATCTTCAGTGTGGAATAAAATCTGAATCTGGTTTGTAGAATAAAAAGACATGAATGGACAAGATTGAAGATGACATAAGAATATATGAGGTTAGTGAAAACTCTGGAAAAATAGAAGAAAAATAGTACAGGGGCAAAATAACCCATGAAAGACTTACATTCATTCAAAAAATATCATTTGTTAAATGAATATCTGGGATGGGCCAGTGACTGTTCCTCGATACCACAAGCTTGAGCTATAATAAGACAAAATCTATTCAGTAGAAAAGTCAAAAAAAAAAGAGAATTTAACCTTGACATATTTGTTTCCCAAGAAGAGGTAATTGGTATACAGGGATCATATTTTAAACAATGAGAAGTCAAATAGGAAATAGGTGAATTGAAAATTTAGGTTATTATGAACTGACATCATATATAATTAGGCCCTGAAAGTAAAGTTTGTAGTGTAAATATTATTCTTTCAAATTTGAGGACTATAATTTATTATTTGATGTAATTGTAATTATGCTGAAGTTAAAAACCAAACATGTCCCCAAACTTCTATTCAGCACTCCCTTCCCAGGAGGACTATGGCTACGCACTATCCTGGAAGGCTTGCTGGGAAAGCAGGAAGACCTATCTTGCAGAACCTGAATTCAAATCTATTCCAAACATTTTAAATGATGTAGATTTGACATGTAATGATGGTCTCTCAGAGCCCCTGCATCCCTATTTGTATAATAGGAATTATGATCCATGTCCCACAGTCAGGTGTAATTGAAGGCCCTCTTACAGAATAGGGGCTCAACAAATGTTTAGGAATGTATATTACACTGCTGAGCCATTTCCATGCAATCAAAATAAGAGGGCCTTAGAGTCCATTAAACCTGAGGCCTCAGGAAAATTAATAAACCTAAACCTACTCTAAACCTCAGGCCCCTCATCTGTAAAAATGGAGGTACCCATACTTCTATAGAAAAAGGATTGTGGGTATTAAACAAGATAATTTTTATCATGCTCTATACTACATTCAAGAAAGGTCATTCAATCTCAAGACATTAAGTGTTTCCTTCATAAAAATCCTTCTAAAATATAAATCTCCATCAGAGTTCTATCTGCATGCATGAAACATACAGTCATCTGTATGTCACATAACGGCACTATTGTCTACCCACTTGTTTAAGCAAAAACCCACTTTTTCTTTCCTCACATCCACTCTTACGGCTGGACATCACTATCTTCAATTTGCAATTTGCATCTAACCATTTTCAGCATCTCTACTACTATAATGTTACATGGCTTGCTACAATGATCTCCCCACCATTTACCCTTGCTCTTCCTCTTCCAAAATCTATTCTTCACATTATAGCCATAATATCTTCTTATAGCAGCCACCAAACCCCATTGCAATAGGACAAAATTAAAACCCCTTACTTGGTCTGTGAGTAAAGAAACTGTGTGCTTCAAATTAGCTGGGAGAGTGGATTGTCCTAAATTGCTCCAGCCTTCTATTCTCCATGCTCTTTTTATGCCGTGTTGATAGTGTCCTTTCCACTCTAAAAACTGTCCCAGTTCAAACAATAGATTGCATATCCTCTCTAAGTATAATGTTTTAAATGTCTTGAATCATGCCTACCTTTCTATTCTTACCTCACACTTCGCCCCCTCTCCAATTCCAGCCTTTGATCACTCTTTTCTAGCTACACAAATTTTCATTATACCCCAATGTAGTTCCTGATCTTTTACTTGCTGTCCCCACTGCATGCAGTATCTTGCTGGCTTGTTTTTCTTCCTCTTTCAGCTCTTAGATCAAATAACACCTACAGAAATGCCATTCTTCCCCACTTTACCTAAATTGTGTGTTCCCTTTGTTTATTTCTTAATAACACCACAATCAGCTTATATGTTGTTTATTGTACATACATACAGTTTATCAGTGGAAATAGTGTCAGACTTTATTTGTAAAGCTTAAAAGGCTCCAAAATCACTGCAGATGGTGACTGCAGCCATGAAATTAAAAGACGCTTACTCCTTGGAAGGAAAGTTATGACCAACCTAGATAGCATATTCAAAAGCAGAGACATTACTTTGCCAACAAAGGTTCGTCTAGTCAAGGCTATGGTTTTTCCTGTGGTCATGTATGGATGTGAGAGTTGGACTGTGAAGAAGTCTGAGTGCCAAAGAATTGATGTGTTTGAACTGTGGTGTTGGAGAAGACTCTTGAGAGTCCCTTGGACTGCAAAGAGATCCAACCAGTCCATTCTGAAGGAGATCAGCCCTGGGATTTCTTTGGAAGGAATGATGCTAAAGCTGAAACTCCAGTACTTTGGCCACCTCATGCAAAGAGTTGACTCATTGGAAAAGACTCTGATGCTGGGAGCGATTGGGGGCAGGAGGAGAAGGGGACGACCGAGGATGAGATGGCTGGATGACATCACTGACTCAATGGACGTGAGTCTGAGTGAACTCCGGGAGTTAGTGATGGACAGGGAGGCCTGGCATGCTGCGATTCATGGGGTTGAAAAGAGTTGGACATGACTGAGCGACTGAACTGAACTGAACATAATTTTTCATTGTCCATATCAAGCTCTCTTTTATATCTCACTTACCCAATTGACTTTGAGTTTTCTGGGGCTACTGATTTCACTTCTACTATCCTTCACAAAAGCCTTAGTCACCTGGCAGACACCTCCTATGAGTGAACTATTGCTTCTTCAGATATGGAACAATAAAGAAAAGAAATGTACAGTGATACAATATTTACTTTATAGTCACAGATTTTCCTTTAGATTTGAGTAATATATATATATATTTTTTTTTCCTTTTGTCTTATATAGAGGTTGGGCATCCACAGAATGTTTGAGGAAACCTATTAGGAGTCTGGTAAAACTAAGATGCACACTAAAGAGAAATGATAAAATAAGCCTGCTGTTTAATACAGGCTTTTATAGATGGATAGATAAATACTGTCTGAGATATTTATAACATGGTTGTAATGAAACCCTGCTATAATAATTGAATAAGCCTCAGCAGTTTAGCTGAGGTTTGCAGCTATTCATTAAAAATGAGGGATTGAAGTGATTAAGAAGAGATTTCAAGGTTCTGATCAAGTTTTAAAAAGAAGATGAAAAGCATAAAATGAGTGTGGTGAGTAGAATAATGGTCTCATAATGATGGCCACATCCTAATTCCTGGAACCTGTAGATGAGACAATACTAAGGAGTTTGAGAGGGTGAATTACCCTGAATTATACAGGTCATCCAATTAAATGCCATGGGCCCTTAAAAAGTGGAGACTTCTTCCCAGTGATAGTCAGTCAGAGGAAGAAGTGCCTATGGAAGAATGATCAGAAAGAAGCAACATTTTTGGCTCCAAAGAGGAAGGAAGGGGGCCGAGCCAACAAACATGCTTAGTCTCTAAAAGCTGAGCATGGAAAGGCAAGGAGATGAAAGAATTCTTCCCTGCAGCCTCCAAATTGGAACACAGACTTGCCAATACTGGGATTTTTGCCCAGCAAGATCCATGTCAGAAGTCTACGGAACTGAAAGTTTAAAAAAATGCAGTTTTAAACCCCAAAAGTTATGGAATTTGTTACAGAACAATAAAAACAATATAATGAGGGAAATGGTAGAATTTTAGTTTCTTCTTCTTTTTTTTTTCCTTTTGGCTCTCATATTAAGAATATGAGCAAGAAACTTTGACTCAGTCTATACCCTTTGACCAACATCTTCTCATTTCCCCACCACTACTCCCCCAGCCCATGATAACCTCCATTTTATTCTTTGTTTCTGTGAGTTTAACTATTTTAGATTCCACAAGTATGTGAGATCATACAGCATCTGTCTTTCTCTGTCTGGCTTATTTCACTTAGCATAACATCCTTCAGGTCATCCATGTTGTCACAAATGTCTGAATTTCTTTCTTCTTTTATTTTTTTAAGATGGAATAATATTCTATTTTGCATGTATGTGAATTACATTTTCTTTATGCATTCAACTGTTCACATCTTAGCTTGTTTCCATATCTTAGCTATTATGAATAATCCTGCAATGAACATGGGAGTATAGATATCTCTTAGAGATAGGGATTTTCATTCCTTTGGATATATACCAGGAAGTGACCATGTGGTAGTCTTATTTTTATTATTTTGAAGATCCTCCATTTCTGTTTTCTGAAAATTTCTGTTTTCAGAAATTGATTTCTGAATCAATTTCCATTTCCACCAACAGTATATCAGGGTTTCCTTTTCTCCATGTTCTTATCAATGGTTAATTTTTATCTTCTTTGACTATAGGTATTCTAGCAGGTATGAGGTGATATTGTGTCTTTGATTTGCCTTTTCTGTTGATTAATGATACTGGGTATTTTTTCAAATATACCTTTGGACATTTGCATGTCTCCTGTTGGGAGGGGGGGAAATGTCTATTGTTCGAAAGAACAATATTTATATTTATATTTATTTGGATTATTTCCTCTATTGAGTTATCAAGTTATTTACAGATTCTAAATATTAGCCCCTTATCAGATACATAATTTGCAAATATTTTCTTTCATTCCATAGATCACCTTTTCAGTTCTTGAATTTTTTTCTTTGATATGCAGAAACTTTTTAGCTTGCTGTAGTTGCATTTGTCTGTTTTTTGCTTTTGTTTTTTAAGCTTTTCATGTCAGATAAAAAAAAAAAATTATTACCAAGATCAATGTCAAGGAGACTTTTCTCCATGTTTTCTTCTAGGACTTTTATGATTTCCCGTCTTATGTTCAAGTCTTTAATCCATTTTTGAGTTGATTTTTGTGTATGGTATAAGATTGTAATACAGTTTCATTCTTTTGCATATGACTATCAGTTTTCCCAGTATTGAAAAGCCTGTTCTATCCTCACTGTATATTTTTGACTCTTGAGTTGTAAATTAATTGTATAATTATATTGTTGTTGTTGCTGTTGTTCAGTCACCCAGTTATGTCCTACTCTTTGTGACCTCATGGACTGCAGAACATCAGGCCTTCCATCCCCTCATCATTTCCAGAAGTTTGCCCAAGTTTATGTTCATTCCGTCAGTGATGCCATCCAACTGTCTCATCCTCTGATGCTCTCTTTTACTTCTGCCCTGTATCTTTCCCAGTATTAGGGTCTTTTCCAATGAGTCAGGTGTTTGCATCAGTTCAGTTCAGTTCAGTCACTCAGTCATGTCCGACTCTTTGAGACCCCATGAACCGCAGTGCACCAGACCCTCCAGTCAATCACCAACTCCCGGAGTCCACCCAAACCCATGGGCATTGAGTCGGTGATGCCATCCAACCATCTCATCCTCTGTCGTCCCCTTCTCCTCCTGCCCTCAATCTTTCCCAGGATCAGGGTCTTTTCCAATGAGTCAGCTCTTTGAATCAGGTGGCCAGGTATTGGAGTTTCAGCTTCAACATGAGTCCTTCCAATGAACACCCAGGGCTGATCTCCTTTAGGATGGACTGGTTGGATCACCTCACAGTCCAAGGGACTCTCAAGAGTCTTCTCCAATACCACAGTTCAAAAGCATCAATTCTTTGGCACTCAGCTTTCTTTATAGTCCAACTCTTCCATCCATACATGACCACTAGAAAAACCATAGCCTTGACTAGACGGACCTTTGTTGACAAAGTAATGTCTCTGCTTTTTAATATGCTATCTAGGTTGGGGACCAGATGCCATGATCTTAGTTTTCTGAATGTTAAGCTTTAAGCCACCTTTTTCACTCTCCTCTTTCACTTTCATCAAGAGGCTCTTTAGTTCTTCTTCACTTTCTGCCATAAGGGTGGTGTCATCTGCATATCTGAGGTTATTGATATTTCTCCCGGAAATCTTGATTCCTGCTTGTGCTTTGTCCAGCTCAGCATTTTGTATGATGCACTCTGAGTATAAGTTAAATAAGCAGAGTGACAATATACAACCTTGACATACTCATTTTCCTATTTGGAACCAGTCTGTTGTTCCATGTCCAGTTTGCATCAGGTGACCAAAATTCTGGAGTTTCAGCTTCAGGATTAGTCCTTCCAATGAATTTTCTGGGTTGATTTCCTTATGGCTGACTAGTTTGGTCTCCTCACTGTCCAAGGGACTCCCAGGAGTCTTCTCCTGCACCACAGTTTGAAGGTATCGATTCTTTGGTGCTCAGCCTTCTTTACTGTCCAGTTCTCACAACCAAACATGACCACATGAAAACTATAGCCTTGAGTACATGTCTCTTTGTTGACAGAGTGATACATGGATTTATTTCTGGGCTCCCTATTTTTTTCCATTGATCTATGTGTCTGTATTTATGTCTGTATCTTAATGTTTAGATTATGGTTGCTTTGTAATAGACTTTGAAATCAGAAAGTGTAATGCCTGCAGCACTGCTCTTCTTTCTCAACATTGCTTTGGCTATTTGTGGTTATTTGTGGTTCCATACATATTTTGAGATTTTTTTTCCATTCCCATGAAAAATACCTTTGGGATTTTGAAAGGGATCACATTGAATCCATAGGCTGCATTGAGGATACTTTCACAATATTAATTCTTCCAATCCATCACCATAAAACATCTTTAAATTTATTTGTGTCTTTTTAAATTGCTTTCATCTGCTTAAGCTTTTAGTCTATAGTTCTTTCATCTCCTTGGTTAATTTTATTCTTATGTGTTATATTCTTTTTAATATAATTTTACAGTGGGTTGTTTCTTAATTTATCTGTTTATACTATACAGAAACGCAACTGATTTTTTCCTCTAGCTTTCTGTGAGCACAATAAATGTTAAGCCCGGGAGGTCAGTAACTACTCCATTCACAATTTTGTCCCTAGGCTTTAGCATGTGTTCTTGCACATATTTGGATCAATGTATCTGAGGTTTAGATGCCTACAGCCTATCCCTGAATAAGCTTTCATTGATAGCCTGTTATCAGAAACATGTCACTGTCAACTAACCTAGCAGGCACTCAGGAGGTCAGGAGCTGTGTTGGGACAGAGACTTGACTGCATTACTTGCTATCTACATAGTCAGTGAAAGAGTAAGACTCAGGACCTAACCCCAGACCATCCAGGCATAAATTCCTATGCCTTCCATTCATCTGGGATCACATGTCTGCTTTGCCACTGCTGCTGCTGCTAAGTTGCTTCAGTCGTGTCCAACTCTGTGTGACCCCATAGACGTCAGCCCATGAGGCTCCCCCGTCCCTGGGATTCTTCAGGCAAGAACACTGGAGTGGGTTGCCATTTCCCTCTCCAATGCATGAAAGTGAAAAGTGAGAGTGAAGTCGCTCAGTCGTGTCCAACTCTTAGCGACCCCATGGACTGCAGCCCACCAGGCTCCTTTGTCTGTGGGATTTTCCAGGCAAGAGTACTGGAGTGGGTTGCCATTGCCTTTTCCAATGCCCGCTTTAGTACCACCGAAATTTAAATCTTCCACCAAATCATTTTTTCATACCGTTGAGCTAAAGTCTTACAGTGCTCAAGGATCTTTACAAGCCCTAAGAGGCCACTGTACAATCATAATAACTAAGTGTATCCATTTATATTGGAGAATTAAGCAGAGACATTTTAGATCAGACTTACATGGGGAAAAAAAGAAAGAAATTTGTGGTGTGATTGCTTACATGAGAAAGTTCCAAGAAAACTTGAGCAATTAGATGTCATATTTCTTCTTATAACTTTTCTTGGATATTTTTAAAGTCATTCCGAGTCAGGATACATACTGTATCTGTGACTGTTAATCATCATGAATCCTCCCAAAGCCTGATGTGCTGCTTCAGTTCTCTTGAATCAGAACATTTAGATTTTTTGCCTAATTCATTGTTAATAATTCAGTAGAAATTGACTTCTCAATGTAAAACTTTTCTTTGAGTTTCATAGACATTTTACCCAACAACTGAAGAAAATTTTGAATTATATTTCTAAATTTGATTTCTTCCATTCATTGATGGAATGAGTGTCCAGAAATATATCAAATGTCCAGAAATATATCAAGATGCTCAGATTGGCCTTCTTAATTAGAGCAAGCATTAGTGCTCTTCTCTGGTTCTGTCATATTACCACAACTCACAAGGAAACCATTTCTTCAGTGTGTAATGCCTATGTTAGTTCAATCTTTCCCGAGTTACTTGTTAATTAACTTCACGGAATATAGCTTTTCTGGTACTCTTTAACCTTCCTCACATCACTTTCTCTCTCTCCACCCCAAAGTTCAGCATTTCTTAAAGGAGCTAAGATGTTTGATTAATTTAACCAAGTTCTTGCTGACACATTTTATAGAAAGTATTCTGGGTATGGGATTATTAAGAATAAATAGATGTAACAAATATTAAGCCAACAAATTGCAAATAAAATTTCACAAGCCACTTAAACCTCATACTTATGATTATTTTTCTCTGTTCCATAGTGGATTAAGAATGATTGTTCTTCATTTAGACTTTTCACTGGTTTTTGTTGCCTGGGATGTGAGGCAGTATTGATTGGGTTGATGACAATGAAAAGAGAGAAGCTCCTGTGAGCTTGTTAGAAAAGCAGAAACTCTGGCATCAGTCAGAACCTGTATTTAAATAGGATTATCAGATGATGTATAATCAAGTCAAACTTTGAGAAACACTGCTCTAGAATACAATGCACTCAAACCAGCACTAGCAGAAATAATTCTTTGGAAACAATGTGACCATCATGTTTTTCAGTCTTATTATTCTCAGTCACTAAACAGTAAGGAAACACCCACAGGAAACAACTTAGCTTTTTTTCATTTTTATCATTCCACAGTTTTGCCTTTATCTTCTGAACTACCTGGTTTGTTCCTTCACTTTCAATCTTTCCAGCTGGTCTCTGGTCAGACTAATAGTGATTATAGTAATAATAGCATAACCATAATGATGATGGTGATGATGACAATGATGATGATAATAGAATGCTTCTTCCATCATCTGTGACTTAAGTGGCAGTGATACTTCCCAATTCTGAAACAAAGATGCAACTTCTCTGAAGCCTTCTCTAGATGTTGTTGCTAATTTTACCCTAGCTGTTATATGTCAGAATCTTGAGAATATGCTCAATTACTTTTTGCTTTGAGATATCGTTTTTATAAAACTTTTCTTTCACTCTGGCCCTCATCTTTTGAAGCTTATGACATCAGGCTAGTCAGTTATTCTTTCTGACCGGTAGTCTTCTCTTCTTTACTCTCAGTCACTTTTTCTTCCTCTTCTAAGGCTTCAAAACTGAACCCCTGTCCTCATTGATGTTTAGAATTCTGTCATCCATATGACTCAGCAACAGCATTATTTAACCTCAATATTAATAACTTTCATATCCAAACTTTTTAATCTTTCTTTCCTTGACAGAACTGGACCTTGGCATTACCCAAGATTATTACAACTCTCTAACCAGTGTAATTTTTTTAATGACTGTATTATGTTAGAAAAATCATAAAAAATGTTTTCTCAATTTCCAAAGTCCAACATTATTATCATTTTCTTGCAAAAATTTAACACATTTTAATCCTCTCCTTTTATCATACACACCTTGTAAGACCCCGGTTCTGCTTGACCCAACTTTGTGTCTTCCCAGCATCTATATCTAAACAAGTGAACACAGGTAGAGAGGACTGCCCTAAGCTGCCTGGTTTAACTTAAAATTCATTACCACAGTCTTCAAAGGGTCATTCAATGGCTTGAAATTCTACATATTGTTTCACTTTCTGAGAAAATAAGTTTTATAGCTTCTTGTCTTTGCTCAGTATTCCTGCATTTTTCCTCTACCTCACTCTCATCTGATGACCTGACCAAGCTAAGAATGAGAAAATTAATGTCTTAGGAAAAGAACTGTATTATATTCCAATCTCAGACTTAAGACAATACCTGAGAGTTACTTAATACTGATTTGTGCCTGATATTTCATGCATCATCTCACGGTATCCTTACAACAAACTTAAATGGTAGTTTTCTTATTATTGCAGATGAGGAAGCTGAGTAACAGTGAGATTAAATGACTAACTGTGGTTATGCTAGAGTCTGGAGACAAGCCAAGTGAATCTTCAATCTGCTTCCAAATCATAAACTGATATTCACAGCTTGTTTTATTGCTATAACCTATTAATACTCAGAACTGTTTGTGCTAGACTGTACTTTGTGAGGTTTGAATAATAATTATATTAACATTATCACAAAATAGTAATTACCATCAATGTGCTTCTGTTCATAGAATACTAGACCTTGTCAGGAGCTCAGAGTTCTAGTCTCTGCTATGAATCTGGTCAACTTTCATTTTGAGCAATTCTCTTGTTACCACTGGGACTGGGACTTAGTTGTATTTTTTTTTTTTTTAGTGGCTAGCTGGTGAGAAGTTATTGTATAACACAAGGAGCCCAGTCTGGTGCTCTATGATGATCTAGAAGGATGGGATGGTGGGAGGGGAGGGAGACTCAAGAAGGCAGAGATATATGTATAACTATGGCTGATTTGCATTGTTGTGTAGCAGAAACCAACACAACATTGGAAAAATTTGTAAAAAATAAAATAAAAAAACAAAAAACTAAGAGGATCGAATAAGCATCAAGGGCCCTTTAGGCTCTAACATATTAAGGTTTTAACATTTTGTGCCTATCCATTTCTGGTTATTTGGTGAATTAAAGATAACTGAACAATCTTAATGCTTCATCCATTGAAATCTTGGTTCTGTATCCCTGAGTCTGGAATCTCTGCAAGCTCTGTGACTACTCTGACAGTAAGAATATGGCAAAAGTTATATTGTGTCTCTTTCTACTTCTTGGAGTACTCAGACTTGAAGATCTAAACTTCCATGTTAGAAATTTGACTGTCCTGCTGGATAGACCACCTGAGAGATCCTGAGAATTTAGTGAGAGAGCTCTTATAGGGCCACCACTTATGCCAAGGCTCCAGAAATGCAAGTGAAACCATCTTGGATCCTCCAAGCCAGCTCAACTGCCAATGGGACACCAAACAGTAACTACATTTGGTGCCATTTAGAACAAAAAAGTCATCCAGCTAAGTGAACCTGAATTCTTGGCCTACAGGTTATGACTGAAGTACAATGATTTTTGTTTTGTTTTAAACTACCAAGTTTGGTATGCTTGTAATGTAGTAGATAACTAGAACAAATCTCAGTTCTATTTATGAGCTTAGATTGTTGAGTTTGTTTTCTTGCCCAGAAAAAGTGCAAAAGTATGATATAACAACTACAAAGTGAGTGACTGTATCTTCTACAGATTAAAAGGAAAAAAAAAATGTAGTTAGAATGTTAGATTCTCAGTGTTTCTACATACCTTGGCCCAATTAAGAGATTCCTGAAATGAGAACAAAAAGGAAACCCAACAAAAATTGAATTAAGGTGCTGACAGAGGCAAAATACATCTCATAATTAGGGCCATCTCTTAGGAAGTTGGTCTGGGAGCATAACACTCCTCATACCAAGTCTAGTATTTGCTGAAGCAGCATAAACAATGTAATTTATTCTTTTCTGTCCCTTCCTTACTCACTGAATGTTTTTGTTTCTCTAACTTGGAAAATAAACTCTATTCTGATGGTGGCAGCCTAAATTGGAGGAAATGTGTAGGTCTCACTCAGGGACTATATGGGAATTAATTACATGTAACCAGTAAAACTAATTAATGGAATATTAAAACTGCTTAATGGAATACTTCATAGAGAATGAATTTGGTAATTATGAGACTAACTCTCTTTATCTATTGTATAATTCTTCAATGAGTCAATATCCCCAAGAAGTGAAAATCAATAAAATCTGATGTGCATGAACAAGTAGTACTTGCAGAAGACTCTGAAAAGCCAAACCTATCTGACAGCTAGACCATAGGAGAAGCATGCCTAGAGAGAATTATGAGAACTGTAGGCTCTGGAGAAGCTCTTTCCTCTGTATCGCTTACTCCCAAGTGGGCCCACAGCCTAGTGCCTGGTAGTAAACTTGAGGCTACTTTGATCATCAGGATCAGCACTTGGCAAGACAAACAGAAGAGAGCAGGGCCAGATGGGGCCCTTTGGCACATCTTCATTGGTCTGTCACCATGTCTGACTGTGAAGACCTTCTAAGAGGATGGCATTCTCTTTTCTTCATCTTCCAAATCTCTCACAATTTGTCTTTTAGCCAGTTCTAACTCGGAATCTGATTGGGTATGGGATTCTGGGAAAGTGTTTCCCAGCTTAAGCCCAGTTAAATCAAAGAGTCCAGAATCATGTGGCATATACACTTTAGGGAGCTTGATATTTTCTGCCTGAAACAGTTAATATTTCAGGGCCTTCTTTCCACTCTCATTCTATACAGAATGCTACAAATGAAAATTAGAGAGAGAAGAGACCAGCCAGATTTACATGCTAAAGCTAAAGGACACATTTACATGTTTATGATGTCTTCTGGCATCATGAAGACAATCAGTATATTACACCATACATAAAGTACAACCATAAATCTTCATTAAAGTGTATGCAGATTACAACTTCATTAAGAATTATATTTTCTCCCATGTTATCACTCTTCTTTACTTTGAAACTGTAGTCCTTAAAACTCATAGAGGTTCTATGAAGAGAAAAGAGAGCAAAAAGGTTTCAAACTTGAGAATTTCACCTTAAATTTTGAGGTGTCTGTACTCAGGAAGATTTGATCTTTGTTTTCATTTGGTGACTTCATAATATTTTAGGTTGTTGGGATCTTGCTACATATATTATTTGTTTTTAGCCTGGAAAATTAGACAGGTAAATTTTGACTTCAAAATGTCACCTTAATATTATCTTGGATCAGACCATTAAAAACACTATATACAGCCTAATATCTCTATCTACTTAAGAGATGTGCATTCAGAATATAAGAGGACCACAGTAGTTTCTCAGGGAATACAGAAGGGAAGCAAAGACCAGTTCTGGCTGGACTGTTGAATTTGCCAATGGATTGTGGTTGAGCTTATTTAAAATCTTTTTGATTGGTTCAGCAAAACCTTACTTAAATTAAACCTAACAACAACACCAAAAGTGCAAATTTATGAAAGAAGCCAGAAGTTTAGAATTGTTTTAAAAAGTGACGCTGACTGATAAAGAAAGGTTATTGTAAGTCTTTTGAAGAAGATCTATGGGAAAGCTAGAATTTTTACATAAAAATATGGTAATTTCAGATAGGCATAAATACATTTAATTTAGATATTGTGCAGCTTTTGTCCCTGTAAAGCACTCTGAATTCTGTTGATCCATTAGGGTATAAAGGACACTCTTTGCATCTCCCTCCACATCTAAGTCAGACGCGGAGTTGCACTGACATGGACCATAAGTGTTCTGCTACCTTCCTGTCTTTAGGGACAAAGCATTTCCTTATCTTCAATTACTTCTCTACCGGATTCAGGATATTCATGGTATCTATTCCACTTTATATTCAGACAGAATGTAAATCTTCCTAAAGGAAGTAGACTCATCTTTTAAAGCCTTGCATTTAGCTACACAGTGATTGAAGCAGAGACAGTAACTCCCTTACCAGTGATCCTTAATTTTGACTTACAGATTTTGGCTCTATAGAAGACATTTCTGTGTCTGTGTTCAGGCAGTCCCAGGCTTCCCTGATGAGACTGATAGAAAAGGCATTGACTTGCATCAGTTGTGATGATAGGTTTTATGACTGGACTGAGATCAGAAATTCATTTTACAGACCACTGAACAATTGCTAAATGCTTGCTCACCTCAGTTTCCAACCATTCACTAATAATTTTAGTCCTGGGGTGGATTTTATGAAAACTGGTCAAATGCCACAAGAGTGGAAATTTGAATTATAGGAAAAAGAAGGATGATTTTGCTTTAATATGTGACCTCATTGTCCTCTAAATTTTCTTTTCAATCTGTTTGTTGTGAAATATCTATTAATCCATAAAACAGCTAACTTCACAAATTAACACTCTCACTGCCATTTTAAATGAAGGACTTTGCAATGGATTGGAATAAAAGTTAACTTACCATATTTTGTCTTCTCTCTGATATTCTAGTACATGTTTAGATTGTTAAAAAGAAAATAGCCTTCTACTACAAACCTTGAATAGGGATGCAATATCTTTAAATGCAGTATCTCTTTTAAATAATTATAAACACTTATCATCCAATTTTGTAGTGTGTAACATGAATTTTGACCTGTGTGAATCATAAGATGACCACCAGCTAAATTTGAATTACAAAAATACGTTGATAAATTACTGATGGTAGTCTAAATTGTTTCCTAAACTTCAGTGGTTTTGAGAGGAAGAAAGTTGTCTTTTTCTTGTGTATAAGAGTGGGAATTTCATGTTGGTTCTATGTCCATACTGCCACACAGCTACATATAGTGTTTGTCATATAAGACATTAACTTCAATAAGTTAAAAAAAGGGGTAGAATTGTGATGGGGTATATGTGAAAGATTATAGATATATTTTAGAAGAAAGAAAGGAATTAAGAACAAGAAAATTCACAGATGGGAGAATGTGAATGTAAGAGACTCCCTTGTTAGGACTGTTGATTCCAGGTGATGGAAATTTAACTTCAAGTGACTAAAACAGGAAAGAGAATGTGTTGGCTTACAAATCCAAAATGTCGAGAGAGAGACTGGATTCAGCTATGGCTAACCACAGGGCCTCAAAAAGTAGGTTAGGGCTCATTTCTTCCTCTATCCTGCTTTGCTCTTTGTTAGTTTCATTTTTATCAGGCTCTCTGCTCATTGCTACCTCCACAGGGCCAGGATAGTCTCACTGGCACCATAATTAAAAAACAAAAACAAAAACAAAACAAAAAAAAACATTACTTTTTCATTGCCTTCACCCAAGATCCCTTAATATTTTGATCCTTTAATATGTCCCTTAGCTCTGTCTAACACATCTTGGTCATTTTTCCATCTCTGTAGTCAGGAGATATATTTTAATTACATCAGAACCACCTGGACACAGAATGGTATAGGAATGTTCCCAAGGAATTTAGATGCTTTGCCTTGTGAAAACACAGATCATGCAGTGTTCATAAAAGACATAAAATTATAAAATGTCCTTTACATATAAGGAAAAATATATATTGTAGAGTAATACATAAACTCTTTAATGTGAAAATTAAACTATCACTGAATTTAGATTTTTTGCAATCAAATATAGTATTTTTAAATTGTGGATTCACTTGTTATTAGAAATTTTGAACAACTTCTTCGAGTTTCATTACCAACCTGAAATCTAGATTTTGATAAGAAATTTTCAAAATATGTCTAAGTCACACCAAACATTTCTGCAGATTGATTTAAAGTCATCATTTTACAACTTTTACCCTAAGCCCATTGAGGAGATGAGCTGGAAACTTCCTCTAGAAGGGGAAATACTAAAGGTTGGTCGTTTGTGTGTGAAGTGAAGTGAAGTGAAAGTCACTCAGTCGTGTCTGACTCTTTGCAACCCCATGGACTATACAGTCCATGGAATTCTCCAGGCCAGAATACTGGAGTGGGTAGCCTTTCCCTTCTCCAGGGGATCTTCCCAACCCAGGGATTGAACCCAGGTCTCCCACATTGCAGGTGGATTCTTTACCTGCTGAGCCACAAGGGAAGGCCAAGAATACTGGAGTGGGTAGCCTATCCCTTCTCCAGCAAATCTTCCAAACCCAGGAATTGAACCGGGGTATCCTGCATTGCAGGTGGATTCTTTACTAACTGAGCTATGAGGAAAGCCCCCCAGTTTGTGTGTAGGAGAGACAAAGATTCATCAAGATGAGGAACAAAGAATGTCAGTTACTCAAAGTGGCAGAAGAACAGCAGACTCATCATCAGCATATTAGGTGCTGAGGTACTTGGATGGGAGTAAATGGGGAATATCTCTGATAATCTGAACCCTAAGAATGTTAATCTTGAGAAGCATAAAAATTCCTGTTTTCCTGGTTAAGGGACATTAGCAACAGTGACAGCTATTAGCTAAGAGGTGGTGGAATTCAGTTTCCTGTGGCAGCTACAGCTTTCTGGGAAGGAAAATGCATCAAGAAAAATAATTAATGTTGGACTTCATTGGTGAGTAGAGGATTTGGATCAAAAAGTTTTTTAAAGATGATACTTCTTATACTAGAGATTCTAGGGAACATTTATTACAGCTACATTAGCATTGCTCAGAAATATGAAGATGACACACTAATAGATCAGGTATTCTTCTAGGGGTCACTGCTAAAAGCACCTGGTAAGGAAACCTGCATGAGCTTGCACATATATGTATGCACACACAAACACACATTTGTAAAGGATAGATCACATAAAAGTGTGAAATGAAGGGAAAATAAGAAGTGTAACAAAATAGCCAATGATTCTGGTAGTTCCTAACAAATATATGACAACTGAAGATTGGGAATCTAGGGCAATTTAATAATAAAAGAAAATTTAAAGAGTGAAAAAGTAAGATGATTATTCATTATGTTGTCTTACAATGGATCATTTAAAGTACACAGGATCTGAAATGAGTGACATCCCCAAGAGACATGCTGGCCTGTTCTTCTAAAGAGGAGCTTGATTCTATTTTGTTTAAAAGGCAACTTGTTTCTTCTCTATGGAATTACCCTGGGGCAAAGGTGCTATAAACACACTCAAGTCACCATTGTGCACTAGTTAATGACACCTCTGCCTTTTTCAGGCCTGCGTCCCTGACTGTATCCACCTTCTATGTCAGGAAAAATAAAAATTGTTATGGTTATCTTTTCTCCCTGCTTTAAAGCCCACAATAGACACCATGTTCACAGGGGAAAAGGGAGGTGTTCACCATGCTCACAGGTGGCATGGGGGGTGGGATCTGTGGCCTCAATAATCTAGTTTTAGGCCGTCCACAAAGAACATGTGTGTTCTTTCTCATACCCTATCATTTCTCTTTCTCTTTTCCTAAATAAAAACAAACAAAAAATTGTATGAAGTTCCAACTTAGTTCTGGTTACTGGTAAAAAGAATAAAAAGAAACACAATAGCAATTAAATAGTTGGAAGTCATTCTTATAACTTGATAAAGTTAGAGACATAGTGAAAAGAAATGCTGACATGAAAAGCATGCTTGAACAATAAAATAACATGTCCCTTTAAAATAGTATTTTTATCATTTTGCAAAACTGGAATAAGAAATATGTATAATATTCAAATGAAATTCTAGTATGTAAAAATTAAATTATGTTAAAAGTATCATTAGCTTTTGTCTTTATCTTTTAACCATAAATTAAACAATAACTTTATAATTAAACCATTTACAATTTAGTCCGTTTTATCCTATGATTTCTGGAATGAAGTTTTCATAGATATATAAATAAGGTTAAATAAATTAGGCAAATAAATATCGATTTTTAATGAATATGACTTTGTACTCATGAAGAAACATGTATTTCTCCTAAAAAGCAAGAAGACTCAATTAATCATTATGCTGATATAGAATACTAATATTTATTTTTGAAAATTAGAAAACGTCACCTTCTACTTTCAAATGCATTACCATTTCATTAATTAAAAGATGAAGTTTGTCTTTCATTTATCTTTCTTCCTGTACAGAGGTCATGGTTGCTGACCTCTGACAGCTGCAGCAGCACCGCTGTGGGAATCTTTCACTCCCCCTCCTGGCAAAACAGCCATTTTCCCTCAGCAGGTGTTTCAGGAATTGGAAGAATGTAGGACAGCAGTTACATCTTGCATATTTATAAAAAGAGACATGCAGCGTCAGTTCTTCATTTTGACTGAATAATGCATTAGATGTGAGACTAGGTTGATTTATTAAATGTAGGATCGTTTTTTGGTTATTAGAGCACTAATCAGATTTTGGCTTTTTTTTTTTTTTTGTATTCAGTATCAGTCACAATGGCTGCTTCTTACTTTTGTATTTTGTGGTCCAGTAAAAAAATGTGCCTTCAAGTCAATTAAAAAATGCAAAACTTCATAGGTAGCAACAATTGTTGACATTTTATCTCTTTACCAAATCCAGTCCTAAACTGCTGCCATACTGAATAGGGAAAGTCAGCTGTAGTGTTAAGTTGCTGCCTGGCTAAGTGCTCTGTGAAGAAGAACGCTGCTATGAGCAGCCAAGGGCCATTACGACTTAAATGCACACAAAGGTCATCTAAACTTGCCTTGATCTTTCCCCCATTTTCCACAGTCTGTTTAACATTCACTACTGTTGACATTCAGACTTTCTTCTACCTTCGCTGGGGCTTGATGTGACCTCACCAAGACAGAGCAGACCCTTGGCAGTGCAGCCAGGGAGAGCTCCTGATCGATTGTTCAGGGATTAGCTATCTTTGCACACACAGAAGAGTGAGTCATTTAAGAAAAAACAAAGGAAAGAAACAATAATCTTTTGACTGACAGAGCAGTCTAAGATTGCTAAAGAATTCAGTGTATGAGTTTCTGAAAAGAACTCCAGCAAACTTTTAAACACATTCTCTGGCATTTTGCTGATCTTAAATAAATTTGTGTTTGTTTCCTTACTTTGCCAAGATAACAATATGTCAAATAAAAAATAAATATAAACTTAGTAAGGAGAGACTTCATTAGAAAGGATTTTCTAAGTGGGGGAGGGCATTGCAATACAGAGAGATCTCTGAATATTGATCCGTAAATATCTGAAAGGTTAGAGCATAGAGTGTTTTACTATTTTAGGGAGGAATAACTAAGGCTACCCTAGTGGCTCAGAAGGTAAAGAATCTTCCTGCTATGCTGGAGACTCAGGTTCAGTTCCTGAGTCAGGAAGATTCCCTGGAGAAGAAAATGGCAAATCCACTCCAGTATACCCTGGAGAATTCTGTGGACAGAGGAGCCTAGTGGGCTACAGTCCCTGGCATCACAAAGAGTCAGACATGACTGACTGACTAACACAATTAAGGCTACCAAGGACTATGTGTGGTGGGGTAGATAGAAAGGCTGGCATTATAGGATGCATGGATACAAGTTAAGTTGCTTCAGTCATGTCTGACTATTTGCAACCCCATGGACTGTAGCCCACCAGGTTCCTCTGTCCATGGGATTCTCCAAGCAAGAATACTGGAATGAGTTGCCATGCTCTCATCCAGGGGATCTTCCAGACACAGGGATCATCTCTTATGTCTTATGTCTCCTGTATTGGCAGGCTGGTTCTTTATCACTAGTGCCACCTGGGAAACCCCAGCATTACAGAATAGTAGACCAGAAAACATTTTACAGTAAGACCTGAATCGACCAAGAATGGGCTGTTTGCTGGCTCTGCCTGAAGCTAATTCAGAGTTCCTCCTGGGGAAACAGAGGGGCTTAACAAGTATTTTGTTCTGATTGATTAACAAGGGACAGTGAGCAAGTTACTGATTTATGAGGTTGCTGCTGCTGCTGCTGCTAAGTCGCTTCAGTCATGTCTGACTCTGTGCGACTCCATAGACGGCAGCCCACCAGGCTCCGCCGTCCCTGGGATTCTCCAGGAAAGAACACTGGAGTGGGTTGCCATTTCCTTCTCCAACGCATGAAAGTGAAAAGTGAAAGTGAAGTCACTCAGTCGTGTCCGACTCTTCGAGACCCCATGGACTGCCACCTACCAGGCTCCTCTGTCCATGGGATTTTCCAGGCAAGAGTGCTGGAGTGGGTTGCCATTAAGAACGGGAATTGGAGGGTCTGTGTCTGGTCTTGTCATTGGTAAGTAAACAAGAGAGATATCCAAGTTTTTAATGGTTTTAAATATCACCAACAACTTTTGAAAGTTGCTATAACTTTAATATAAAGGAGATATGAAATAAGAGTAATCTTTCATAAAAATAATATGCATTTTTAAATTGTAAATACTTAGACATGCATTTACTAGAAGTCAAGATGAAATACATGAGATTCTCGCATCTGTATATAGAGCCACCAGAATGGGATTGCTACCAAAAGTAGATTTAAATGGGTTTTTTCTTTGATGATTTAGGGTTCAGGATGGGGAACACATGTATACCTGTGGCGGATCCATTTTGATATTTGGCAAAACTAATACAGTATTGTAAAGTTTAAAAATAAAATAAAATTAAAAAAAAAAGTCTGTGATTAGCATGGCTATTAGTGACATGATTTTCTATAATTATGGATGAGTCCTGGTAATTTTCTCAAACAAATACACACACAGTAAGCAAGCTTGCCTAAATGTAAAAGTTAGCTGCATTCCTGGATGATGCACTTCTACTGAAAGTGAATCACTTTAACAGCATCATCTTTCAGGACTTGAAATGCCTCACTGGAATTCCATCACCTCCAATAGCTTTATTCATAGTGATGGTTTCTAAGTTCCATTTGACTTCAAACTCCATGATGTCTGGCTCTAGGGGAGTGACCACATCATCACAATTGTCTGGGTCATGAAGATCTTTTTTGTATAGTTCTTCTATGTATTCTTGCCACCTTTTCATAATATCGTCTGCTTTTGTTATATCTATATCATTTCTGTCCTTTGTTGTGCCTATCTTAGCATGAAATGTTCCCTTGGTATCTCTAATTTTCTTGAAGAGATTTTTAGTCTTTCCCATTCTATTGTTTTCCTTTGGTTCTTTGCATTGAACACCAAGGAAGGCTTTCTTATCTCTCCTTGCTGTTCTTTGGAACTCTGCAGTAAGATGGGTATATCTTTCTTCTTCTCTTTTGCCTTTCCCTTCTCTTATTTTCTCAGCTATTTTTAAGATTTCCTCAGACAACCAGTTTGCTTTGTGCATTTCTCTTTTGGAGGGATGGTCTTGATGACTGCCTCCTGTGCAACATCACTAACCTCTCTCCATAGTTCTTCAGGCACTCTGTCTAACAGATATAATCCCTTGAATCTCTTTGCCAGTTCTACTATATAATCATAAGGGATTTGATTTAGGTCATACCTGATGATCTAGTGGATTTACCTACTTTCTTCAATTTAAGTCTCAATTTGGCAATAAGGAGTTCATGATCTGAGCCACAGTTAGCTCCCAGTCATGTCTTTGCTGACTGTATAGAGCTTCTCCATCTTTGGCTGCAAAGAATATAATCAGTCTGATTTCGGTGTTGACCATCTGGTGATGTCCACATGTAGAGTTGTCTCTTGTGTTGTTGGAAGAGGGTGCTTGCTATTACCAGTGCATTCTCTTGGCAAAACTCTATTAGCCTTTGCCCTGCTTCATTTTGTACTCCAAGGATAAATTTGCCTGTTCCTCCAGGTATCTCTTGACTTCTTGCTTTTGCATTCCAGTCCCTTATGATAAAAAGCACATCTTTTTTTTTTTTTTTTTTCTTTTTTTTGGGGGGGGGGTATTAGTTCTAGAATGTCTTGTACGTCTTCATAGAACCATTCAACTTCAGCTTCTTCAACATTACTGGTTGGGGCATTGACTTGGATTACTGTGACATTGACTGATTTGCCTTGGAAATAAACAGAAATCATTCAGTCATCTTTGAGATTGCCCCCAAGTACTGCATTTCAGAATCTTTTGTTGACTATGAGGGCTACTCCATTTCTTCTAAGGGATTCTGCCCACAGTAGCAGATATAACAGTCATTTGAATTAAATTCACCATTAAATGTCAATGTTCACTTTTGCCATTTCCTGTTTGACTACTTCCAATTTACCTTGATTCATGGACCTAACATTCCAGGTTCTGATGCCAATCTTATTCAGAAAATTGGATTAAAGATTTGCTGAGCATGGCCCCACCTATCAGAACAAGACCCAATTTCCCCCACAGTCAGTCTAACCCATCAGGAAGCTTCCATAAAGTGTCTTATACTTATTCACCAAAGGGCAGAAAAATGATAACCACAGTCACAGAAAACTAACCAAATTGATCACAGGGACCACAGCTTTGTCTAGCTCAATGAAACTATGAGCCATGCATATAGGGCCACTCTAGATCGATGGGTCATGGTGGACAGTTCTGACAAAACTGGAGAAGGGAATGGCAAACCACTTCAGTATTCTTGCCTCGAGAACCCCATGAATAGTACGAAAAGGGCATTTAAGTTTGACCTAAATCATATCCCTTATGATTATGCAGTGGAAGTGATGAATAGATTCAATGGATTAGATCTTATAAACAGAGTGCCTGAAGAGCTATGGACAGAGGTTCATAACATTGTACAGGAGGCAAAGACCAAAACCATCCCAAGGAAAAGAAAAAATGAAAACCAGAAAAGTGCTCATCTGAGGAAGATTTACAAACTGCTGAGGAAAGAAGAGAAGCAAAAGTCAAGGGAGAAAAGAAAAGATATACACAATTGAAAACAAAGTTTCAGAATATATCAAGGAGAGAAAAGAAGGCTTTCTTAAATGAACATTGAAAAGAAATACACAGAAGAACTATACAGAAAAGTTCTTAATGACTCAGATAAGAAAGGTAGTGTTATTTGGATAAGCACAAAAATACAATCATGATGAATGACCAAATTATCAGATAGTGTGGACACGCACCTAGAGCCAGACATCCTTGGAATGTGAAGTCAAGTGAGCTTAGGAAGCATCACTATGAAGCTATTGGAGGTGATGGAATTCCAGCTGAGCTATTTCAAATCCTAAAAGATGATGCTGTTAAAGTGTTGTACTCAATATGTCAACAAAATTGTAGTAGAAGAGATTAAGAAGATGTGGCAAGAATACACAGAAGAACTATACAAAAAAGTTCTTAATGACTCAGATAAGAAAGGTAGTGTTACTTGGATAAGCACAAAAATACAATCATGAAAACTAAGCAGCAGCCAGAGGAATAGAAATGGTCAGTTCATATTCCAATCCCTAAGAAGAGCAATGTGAAAGAATGTTGAAACTATGATACAGTTGCACTCATTCAACATGCTAGCAAGGCTATGTTCCTTCAAGCTATGCTTCAGCACTATGTGAATTGAGAACTTTCAGATGTATAAGTGAGTCTAGAAAAGCCAGAAGAACCAGAGATCAAATGTGGGTTAAGAAGAAAAAATTAGAACCAGAAATGGAACAACTGAGTGGTTCCTTGGGAAAGGAGTATGACCAGGCTGTGTATTGTCACCCTGCTAATTTAAATTATATACAGAGTACATTATGTGGAATGCTGGGTTGGATGAATCACAGCCTTAATCAAAATTACCAGGAGAAATATCAACAATCTCAGATATGCAGATGATACCACTCTGATGGCAGAAATGGAAGAAGAACTAAAAAAGCTTTTAATGAAGAAGAAATGAGAGTCAAAAAGCTGTCTTGAAACTCAAGATAAAAACAAAACAAAAACAAACTAAGATAATGTTATCTGGTCGCATCACTTTATGGCAAATAGGGATAAAGTGAAAGCAGTGACAGATTTTACTTTCTTGGGCTCCAAAATCACTGTAGATGTTGACTGTAGCCACAAAATTTAAAGATTCTTGCTCCTTGGAAGAATAGCTATGACAAATCTAGACAGTGTATTAAAAAGCAGAGACATCACTTGGCTGACAAAGGTCCATATAGTCAAAGCATTAATTTTTTCAGTAGTCAAGTACAGATGTGAGATTTGGACAATAAAGAAGGCTCCAGTACTTTGACCACCTGATGCAGACAGCTGACACATTGGAAAAGGCCCTGATACTGGGACAGAATGAAGGAGGAATAGAAAGGAACAACAGAGAGGAAAATGGTTAGATAGTATGACTGACTCAATGGACAAGAATTTGTGCAAATCTGGGAAATAGTGGACAGAAAAGCCTGGTGTGCTCCTTTCCATGGGATTGGAAATAGACATGACTTAGTGACTGAACAATAAAAGCAACAAATTTTATAAAATATTATATAAATGATAATAGCTATGTTTGCTATATATTTTGTCAGTTTACAATTCATTACAGTTTACAAAATTATTTCATGAACTCATAACCCTTGCCTTTTTGATCTCCAAATGCGCTTCTGTCTCAAAGGAAAGATTCTCTACTTTGGGGCCCCATCAGCCTTGGTCTCTCTCTGTTGATCACAGATGGGAGAATACAAAAGTAAGGGCAGGTACATGAGAATTGTAGATGGCCTGAAAAAAAAATTTTGTATAAATCAGATTCCTCTTTGTGGCAATTTTCTTTAAGAATATTAGAAGGAATTTGACAAATGGAAAAGAAACCAAAAAAAGCAATTAAAAATAAACAAAACCAAGTCCAGATTTCTGTTATATAGCTGAGTCACGGTTACAGGCAAGACACTGAAAGTCCACAAAATGTTGCTTAGACTCCCTTGAGTCTGGTAGCCTTCCTCAAGGTGAGTAAGATCCAGCCTTGTCAACACTGAGTCCTTAAACTTATGTGGACTTCTCCTTATTACCTTTAACAACACACTTTCTTAATTAGATCTATTTCTGATAGATGCTTTATCCTTAGAGCAAAATTATCCTAATTAAAATAAATGACTTGCCCAAGTTTGTATCCCAGTGTCTAGCAAAGTGCCTTGCACACAATAGGCAATCAGTAATAAATAAATAAATATTTTAAAAGAAAATATCTGTACCTAAAAAAGTTCTAGGGTATTTTGTTTGAATTATCAATACTACCATTTGCTATAGGTATATGTCTATGAAAAATAAATATATGGAATAGAAAGGAATTTTAAAAATGATTAGGATGAAATTTTTCTCTTTTCAAAATGGCTTTAAGTGACATAATTTTCCCTAAAAACACATGAATTGACCTAAAAATCTCTTTTTCTTACTTTTTAAAAATGTATACCATAAATTGCCCTGAGACAGCATTTGTATTCCTGCTTGAGTTGATAAAACCTTTGTAGTTCACTGGCATCTTCATTATGCATGGAATGCGACTGCATAGAATATATAGTGACTAGCAGAACAGTAATGTATTACCTTGAAGCTCACATAGATCAGGATCTGATAGCTAGATAGAGAGATGGGATAAAATTCAGGTTGAGCAAACTTATTTTCAGTGGAGATTTCTTGACTTGAGAGAAGAAAAGTTTTATGACTATTGGGGCTCTTTTATAGAGAGGATCCTGCATTTGTCAAAAAGGCTGATGACCAACCTACTCCACTATTGGCTTTTATAACGTGTGCATGTCTCTTTTCATTTCTCATGATGTTGTTTTAAAATTTCACTTTTATCATCATACACCTAAGCATATTTTATCACCTCAGTACTTCCCACAATGTCTTGTTCCAAACTTATCTCTGAAGTATGATATATTTGTTTATTAAATGATTCATATTCTAGTCCTGGTAATAGCCCAGTGAATGTAAATCTTCAATGAAATAATTTAAGGACAAAGTCACAAAACTAATTATGTATTAACAATGAGAACTATGCTCATATGAATTTGCTATTTATTCTGACAGGGGTTAGTTTTCTACCAACGTGAATTCTCTCTTTCCATTTATAATAGAACTTCTGAGTTTTAGGTGAGCACAAGGTTACCCAATGATTACTACACTTCTCAGCCTCACTTGGAGTTTGTTGTGAATGGAGGTTATGTGAACCTTCTCTACGTTGTCCTCTTGAAAAGGGATTTTGCCCTTTCTTCCCTCTCCTTGAGATATAGATCTGATAATAGGCATTGGAGCATCTTCTTCAGATCTAGAAATTGAAGCTGTATATTGAGAATGGTGGGGCATCCCATGAGGTGCTAGTGGTAAAGAACCCACCTGCCAATGCTGAAAACATAAGAGATGCAGTTTCTTTCCCTGGGTTGGGAGAATCTCTTGGAGAAGGGTACAGCAACCCACTCCAGTATTCTTGCCTTGAGAATCCCGTGGACAGAGGGGCCTGGTGGGCTACAGTCTATAGGGTTGCACAGAGTTGGACACGACTGAAGTGACTTAGCACACATACATACATTGAGAATGGCAATGCTGCCATCCTTCTGAAACACTAAAAGAGGGAGAAAGGATATTTTAAAGCTTCTATAATTTTTGGTATCTTTATTATAGGCAGGTCAGGATATACCATAATGTTACATTCACAAGTTAAAATTCCACTTCCACTTTCTATCTCTATTCATTTCCTCAGTTTCTTTACTCTTGAAGAGATTATTCAGATTTTTCAGAAAGTCTTAGTGAATCTTCTATTCCTATATTATTATTGTCTTTCATCATCTCATAGGGGTTGTCTTCTCTTTTTCCTGAGTCCTATGGTTCTCCCATTTTCTGCAATTATTTATAAATCTTTTAAAATTAGATCATAACCAGTATAACTTATATATTCATCCTCAGCCCTTAGCACATTGTTTGGCTCACCCTATAATTCAAGAAATTGGTTTGAGTGAATGAGCACAGAAACCTCCAAACAAGGGAACCCAAACAGAGAAGAGTAGCATGGGGACTCTGGGATGGAGAAGGAGGAGCTGCCTCACTGAGAGGCTTCCCTGAGAACCAAAGAAGGGCAGACACCAGGAATCAAGGCTTGATTATTATGCATGTGAGCCTCAGGTTGTTTATTTTTCCTTAATTTTAATTTTTTAGTGCCAGCTGGCAGAGCCTACCCCTCCCCTACCAGCTGCCTGCCTGAGATGCTGGCCGGCTGCCAGCAGCTGTGCCTGTGGAAAGAGTCTCCCCCAGACACTCAAAGGCAGGGCTCTGAATATCACTCCTTTATGTTTTCTTGATAACTTGATTTTTTTTTTTAACTTTTAATCATTAAGTTAGTTATCCTTTGAACAGTCAACTTTCTTCAAGAATTAAGGTAGTTGTGGTTCTCTAAAGCTATAGTTACCACACTTTAGATTTTGTTTGCATTTCTTAGACCTAAATAACAGCAAAAATAAGTACTTCAGTTCAAGTAATTTTGTATTTCTCTTATTTCTCATTGCTTTTCTTGGTGAGTATTGGAGTTCAAGAAATTCTTTTTTTTATTCTTGGTGTCAAGTTTGTATTCATATTTGTATCTGTAGTGACTAAAAGTTGTCACTTAATGGAATCAGTTTAGTGAGCTGTACAAACTAAATTAGCAAACTCTATCTAGTTTCTACTGAATGTGTATCTAAGTCACAGTTGGCTATCTTGTTAGTGGCCTGAGTTAAAAAGTTCAGTGAGACAGTGAACTAACCCAACCTTTCACTTCTAGGGGATGTCCCTTGCATATTGAAGGCTCATTAACAGAGATTTTGCTCTGAGATTGACCACAGCGTACTTTTTCTAACAGGTTTTCTTACTTTGAGACATGGTAAATATCTATTACAAATCCAACTGACATTTACTTTTTAAATTATTGTCTGTATTTTTTTCTAATGTACTCAGGAAGTATGCATATTTCCCATCTTTTCAAATATTGATTCTGATATATTATTTAGTAAATTCAAGAATGGTTGGTTTGCATACTAAACTTCACAAGTCACTCATAATATGTTACATTTATATTGTCATTTAGAGTTCTACAAAGTCTTTCCATGTATGCTATCTGTGAACAAACTAGAAAAATAAAATCATGTTTAATTCATCATAATATCCTTAGTATCTAACCCAGTGCTAGCTCATGGAAGGTATATATACTTTTAATGAACTCATTAGAGTCTCTCAGCAAATCAAAGATGCTATGATAATTTTTAACATGTTCACAAATTCTTGGTACTCTTTTATTAGTTTCTGATTATTGCCACATGACAAATTACCACAAAGTTAATGGCTTAAAACCACACAAATTTATTGTCTTATAGTTCTCAGTCAGTCAGTTCAGTTACTCAGTCATCTTCAATTCTTTGTGACTCCATAAACTGCAGTACATCAGGCTTCCCTGTCCATCAACAACTCCCGGAGCTTATTAAACTCATGTCCATTGAGTCGGTGATGCCATCCAACCATCTCATCCTCTGTTGTCCCTTTCTCATCCTGCCTTCAATCTTTCCCAGCATCAGGGTCTTTTCAGGTAAGTCAGTTCTTCATCAGGTGGCCAAAGTATAGAGGTTTCAAATTTAGCATCAGTACTTCCAATAAATACTCAGGATTGATTTCCTTTAGGATGGACTGATTGGATCTCCTTGCTATTCAAGAGACGCTCAAGAGTTTTCTCTAACAACACAGTTGAAAAGCATCAATTCTTATGTGCTCAGCTTTCTTTATAGTCCAACTCTCACATCCATGCATGACTACTGGAAAAACCATAGATTTGACTAGATGGACCTTTGTTGGCAAACCAATGTCTCTGCTTTTTAGTATGTTGTCTAGGTTAGTCATAACTTTTCTTCCAAGGAGCAAGCATCTTTTAATTTCATGGCTGCAGTCACCATCTGCAGTGATTTTGGAGCCCCCCAAAATAAAGTCTGTCACAGTTTCCATTGTTTCCCCATCTATTTGCCATGAAGTGATGGGACTGGGTGCCATGATCTTAGTTTTCTGAATGTTGAGCTTTAAGCCAACTTTTTCACTGTCCTCTTTCACTTTCATCAAGAGGCTCTTTAGTACTTCTACCCTTTCTGCCATAAGGTGGTGTCATCTGCATATCTGAGGTTGTTGACATTTCTCCTGGCAATCTTGATTCCAGCTTGTGCTTCATCCAGTCCAGAATTTCACTTGATGTGCTCTGCATATAAGTTAAATAAGCAGGGTGACAATATACAGCCTTGACGTACTCCTTTTCCTATTTGAAACCAGTCTGTTGTTCCATGTCCAGGTCTAACTGTTGCTTCCTGATATGCATACAGATTTCTCAAAAGGCATGGTAGGTGTTCTGGTCTTCCCATCTCTTTAAGAATTTTCCACAGTTTGTTTTGATCCACACAGTCAAGGGCTTTGGCATAGTCAGTAAAGAAGAAGTAGATGGTTTTCAGAAACTCTCGCTTTTTTGATGATCCAAAGGATGTTTGCAATTTATTTCTGGTTCCTCTATTTTTTCTATATCCAGCTTGAACATCTGGAAGCTCATGGTTAATGTACTGTTGAAGCCTGGCTTGGAGAATTTTGAGCATTACTTTGCTAGCCTGGGAGATGCATGCAATTGTGCGGTAGTTTTAGCATTCTTTTGCCTTGCCTTTCTTTGGGATTGAAATGGAAAAAGACCTTTTGCAGTCTTTGGCCACTGCTGAGTTTTCTAAATTTGCTGGCATATTGAGTGCAGCACTTTCACAGCATTATCTTTAAGGATTTGAAATAGCTCAACTGGAATTCCAACTGAGGAAGGCTTTTTTAAAATTATTTTTTTTTATTGAAGGATATTGCTATTCTTTGGAACTCTGCATTCAAATGGTATATCTTTTTTTTTCTCCTTTGCCTTTAGCTTCACTTCTTTTCTCAGCTATTTGTAAGGCCTTGTCAGACAATGATTTTTCCTTTTTTTATCTTTCTTTTTTCTTGGGGATGGTCTTTATCTGGGCCTCCTGTACAATGTCATGAACCTCCAGAGTTCTTCAGGTACTCTGTCTGTCAGATCTAATCCCTTGAATCTTTTATCACTTCTACTGTATAATCATAAGGGATTTGATTTAGGTCATGCCTGAATGGTCTAGTGGATTTCCCTACTTTAGTCAACTTAAGTCTGAATTTGGCAAGAAGGAGTTCATGATCTGAGCCACAGTCAGCTCCTTGTATTGCTTTTTCTGACTGTATAGAGCTTTTTTATCTTTGACTGCAAAAAAACATAACCAATCTGATTTCAGTATTGACCATCCTGTGATGTCCATCTGTAGAGACTATTATGTTGCTGGATCATCAAAAAAGCAAGAGCATTCCAAAAAAAAAAAACTACATTTGCTTTATTGACTACACCAAAGACTTTGACTGTGTATATCAAAACAAACTGTGGAAAATTCTTCAAGAGATGGGAATACCAGACCACCTGACCTGCCTCCTGAGAAATCCATATGGAGGTCAAGAAGCAACAGTTAGAACTGGACATGGATAACAGACTGGTTCCAAATCAGAAAAGGAGTATGTCAAGGCTGTATATTGTCAACCTGCTTATTAATAACTTATATTCAGGTACATCACGTGAAATGCTGGGCTAGATGAAGCATAAGCTGGAATCAAGATTGCCTGGAGAAATATCAATAACCTTATATACTCAGATGACACCACCCTTATGGCAGAAAGTGAATAAGATGTGTTTGTTAACCATCTATATGTCTTTGTAGAAATGTCTGTTTAGGTTTTCTTCCCGTTTTTTGATGGGGTTGTTTGTCTTTCTGGTGTTGATTTGTATAAGCTGCTTGCATGTTTTGGAAATTAATCCTTTGTCTTTTTCATTTGCTATTATTTTCTCTTATCCTGAGTGTTGCCTTTTCTATCCCCTTTCATAGCTTCCTTGGTATTAAAGCATCTGTCTGCAATTTGGGAGAACTGGGTTTGATCCCTGGGTTGGGAAGATTCCTCAGAGAAGGAAATGTCAACCCACTCCAGTACTCTTGCCTGGAAAGTCCCATGGACAGAGGAACCTGGTAGGCTACAGCCCATGGGGTCACAAAGAGTCAGACATGACTTCACTTTCACTTTGCTTTGCAAAAGATTTTATGTTTAGTTAGGTCCCATTTGCTTATTTTTGCTTTTATTTCCCTTACTCTAGGAGGTGGATCGTAGAGGATCTTGTTTTGATTTAAGTCATCAAGTGCTGTGCTTATGTTTCCTTTAAGAGTTTTATGGTTTCTGACCTTACATTTAGGTCTTTAATCCTTTTTGAGTTTATCTTTGTGAATAGTGTTAGAAAGTGTTCTAATTTCACTCTTTTACAAGTAACTGTCCAGGTTTCCCATCACCACTTATTGAAGTGGCTGTCTTTGGCCCATTATATATTCTAGCCTCCTTTGTCAAAAATAAGGTACTCAGAGGTGAGTGGGTTTATCCTGTGCTTTCTATCTTGTTCCATTGGTCTATATTTCTGTTTATATCCCAGTACCATACTATCTTGATGACTGTAGCTTTGTAGTATAGACTGAAGTCAGGAAGGTTGATTTCCCCCAGTTCTGTTCATTCTCAAGATTACTTTGGTTATTCAGGGTCTTTTGTGTTCCCATATGAATTGTGGAACATTTTTGTTCTAGTTCTGTGAAAAATGCCACTGGTAATTTGATAGGAATCACATTGAATCTGTAGATTGCATTTGGTGATATTGTTATTTTCACAATATTGATTCTTCCTACCTGGTAACATGTAATATCTCTCCATCTGTTTATGTCATCTTTGATTTCTTTCATCAGCATCTTATAATTTTCTGTATCCAGTTCCTTTGTCTCCTTAGGTAAGTTTATTCCTAGATATTTTATTCTTTCTGTTGAAATGGTGAATGGGATTGATTCCTTAATTTTTCTTTCTGATTTTTCATTGTTCAGTTCAGTTCAGTCAATCAGTTGTGTCCAACTCTTTGTGACCCCATGAATCGCAGCACGCCAGGCCTCCCTGTCCATCACCAACTCCTGGAGTTCACTCAAACTTATGTCCATCGAGTCAGTGATGCCATCCAGCCATCTCATCCTCTGTCGTCCCCTTCTCCTCCTGCCCCGAATCCCTCCCAACATCAAAGTCTTTTCCAATGAATCAACTCTTGGCATGAAGTGGCCAAAATACTGGAGTTTCAGCTTTAGCATCGTTACTTCCAAAGAACACCCAGGGCTGATCTCCTTCAGAATGGACTGGTTGGATCTCCTTGCAGTCCAAGGGACTCTCAAGAGTCTTCTCCAACACCACTGCCCAAAAGCATCAATTCTTCAGCACTCAGCTTTCTTCACAGTCCAACTCTCACATCCATACATGACCACTGGAAAAACCATAGCCTTGACTAGATGGACCTTTGTTGGCAAAGTAATGTCTCTGCTTTTGAATATGCTCTCTAGGTTGGTCATAACTTTCCTTCCAAGGATTAAGCGTCTTTTAATTTCATGGCTACAGTCACCATCTGCAGTGATTTTGGAGCCCCCCAAAATAAAGTCTGACACTGTTTCCACTGTTTCCCCATCTATTTCCCATGAAGTGATGGGACCGGATGCCATGATCTTCATTTTCTGAATGTTGAGCTTTAAGCCAGCCTTTTCACTCTCCTTTTTCACTTTCATCAAGAGGCTTTTTAGTTCCTCTTCAATTTCTGCCATAAGCGTGGTGTCATCTGCATGTCTGAGGTTATGGATATTTCTCCTGGCAATTTTGATTCCAGCTTGTGCTTCTTCCAGCCCAGCGTTTCTCATGATGTACTCTGCATATAAGTTAAATAAGCAGGGTTAGTTTTCATTGTTAGTATATAGAAATTAGAAATGCAAGTGATTTTTGTGTATTGAATTTTTTATCCTGCAACTTTGCTGAATTCACTGATTAGCTCCATTAATTGTTTGATAGTACAGGGTTTTTTATGTATAGTAGCATGCCATCTGCAAATAAGAGAATTATACTTATTTTCTGATCTGGATTCATTTTATTTATTTTTTTCTCTGATTGCCATAGCTAGCACTTCCAAAACTGTGCTGAATAATAGTGGTAAGAGTGGGGCATCCTTGTCTTGTTCCTGATTTCAGAGGGAATCCTTTCATTTTTTCACCATTAAGTTTAATATTTGCTGAGGGCTTATCATATACAGCCTTTACTATGTTGAGATAAGTTCCTTCTATGCCCATTTTTTGAAGAGTTGGAATCATATGTGGGTGCTGAATTTTGTCACAGGCTTTTTCTGCATCTATTGAGATTATCATATGACTTTTATCTTTCAATTTGTTAATATGGTGTATCACATTGACCAATTTGTGTATGTTGAAGAATCCTTACATCCCTGGGATAAACCCAACTTGATCATAGTGTATGAGTTTCTTAATGTGTTTTTGAATTTTGTTTGCTAGAATTTTGTTGAGGATTTTCACATCTATATTCATCAGTGATATCAGCCTGTAAGTTTTCTTTTTTTGTGTTGTTTTTGCCTAGTTTTAGATGTGTCTTTAGGTCTGAAGTGGGTTTCTTGTATACAGGAGATATATATATATATATATATATATATATATATATATATATATATATAATTTTCTTAATTGCTTGGGATTTTTTTTTGTAGGCCTTTTTCTTCTCTTGTATTTCCTAACTATATAAGTCCTTTTAACATTTGATGTAAAATTGGTTTGGTGATACTAAATTCTCTTAACTTTTGCTTGACTGTAAAGCTCTTGATTTCTCCATCAATTTTGAATGAGATCCTTGCAGGATAGACTAATCTTTGATGTAAATTTTTTCCCTTTCAGTACTTTAAATATATCTGTCTTTCCTTCTGGCCTGCAGAATTTCTGCTGACAGATGAGCTGTTAAGCATATGGATTTTCCCTTGTATGTTGCTTTTCTTCTGCTGCTTTTAATTTCTTTCTTTGTGTTTAATTTTTGTTAGTTTGATTAGTATGTGTATTGACATGTTTCTCTTTGGTTTTATCCTGTATGGTACTCTTTGTGCTTCTTGGACTTGATTGGCTAGTTCTTTTCCCATGTTTGGAAAATTTACAACCATACTCTCTTCAAAAATTTTCTCAGTGCCTTTCTTTTTCTCTTCTTCTTCTGGGACTCCTATAATTTGGATTTTGGTGCATTTAATATTGTCCTGGAGGTCTCTGAAACTATCCTCAGTTATTTTCATTCTTTTTACTTTATTCTGTTCTTCAGCAGTTCTTTCCACCATTTTATCTTTCAGATCACTTATCTGTTCTGTTTCAGGTATTCTGCTATTGATTCCTTCTAGAGCATTTTTAATTTCAGTAATTGTGTTGTTTGTCTCTATTTGTTTATTTTTTATTTTTTCTAGGTCTTTGTTAACTGATTCTTGCATTTTATACATTCTTTTTTCAGTTTCAGATCATATTTACTATCATTATTCTGAACACTTTTTTCAGGTAGTTTGCCTATTTCCTCTTCATTTATTTGGACTTGTATGTTCTAGATTGTTCCTTCATTTGCACAGTATTTTTCTGCCTTTGCTTAAATTTTTGTGTGTGTGTGTGTGTTTAATCTTTCCTTTTCCCAGGCTTCAAGGTTGAATCCTTTCTTCCTTTTGGTTTCAGCCCTCATAACACTGGTCTAGTGATACGTTTAATCTTCATGAAGTGTGTGACTTGTGCTTGTGTTCTGGTGGAAGGAAGTGAATTTTTCTTTTTTCTTTTTTTTTCTCTTTTTTTTCTCTGATGGGCAGTGTTGAGTGAGGTTTAATCCTGTCTGTTGATGACTGGGTTTGTATTTTTGTTGTTTGTTGTTTGGATGAGGTACCTGCACAGGATGCTGCTGGTAGTTGGGTGATGTCGGGTCTTGTATACAAGTGGTTGCCCTTGTAGGAGTTCTTATTAATTAATACTCCCTAGGGTTAGGAGTTCTCTGGTGGTTTGGGGTCTTGGAGTCAGCAGTCCCACTTCAAAGACTCAGGAATTGATCTCTGGCTGTGGAATGGAGGGTCCACAGGTGGCTTGTAATGGCATTATATGGGATTGAAACAGATACCAAAAATAAGAAACAAAAACCATACCCCAGGCAAATGGCAATTACAAAAGCAGGCAAATAATAACTAAAATAAAGGAATACACACTCACACACACATCCATAAGCAAAACCAAAACAGACCAACAACAATAAAGTGCAATAAGTTGACTTGGCAAACAAAGGAAACCAAAAATGATGCCCACATAAAAACAAAGCTAACTAAAATACAACCTGGGAAGCAAAACTAAAGCAAGGTGCCAACTGGGGAATAAAGCAATGAAAAGAAAGCAAACTAAAACACTAAAAAACACAGTGGAAAAAAATAAACAGAAGGAAAGAGGGAAAGAATAAAAATGCAATGTTAAATAGAGGTAGATAAAAAAGATTTATGTATATTAAAGATTAACTGTAATGTCTCAATTGGGCAACATTTTTTCAAACATAAAATCCTTCATAAACCAACTACGTTCAGGGCAATTTATAAATAAGCAAATCAAATGCAAACAGTCAGAGTTGACAATGTACAGTGCAAATTAGAAATGAGTAATAGAAGTAATAAAATTATCCAGATGTATAAAAAAAAAGATTAACTGTAATGTAAAAAGAACACTAGGAAAAGCAAACAAAAGAATGAATGTAGAAAATTAATTAAAATTTAAATTTAAATTAAAAAAAGGGAAAACCCCACAGAACCACAAAAGGACATGAAAGAAATAGAATGTGTGATTTAAAAAAAAAATGCTGAAAAGCTTAAATAGATTTAATAATTCTAATAAAACCAGCAACTACAACAACAGAGAAAAAAGAAAAGAAAGGAAAAAAAGAAAGAAAAATCCATAAGCAACTTCAGAACATGTTAAAATGTAAAAATAATAAATGTTTTGCTTGACTCTGCTGTCAGTGTCCTTTCCCTAACTGGGCATCACAGTCCACCTCTCCTTTCTAGGATGCCTTCCAACACTGTGCTGGTCTTTGGACCCACTATGGGGACAACTTAGATTCTTATCTGGTCCTATTTCTGTGTGTTCTTGCCTCCAGTGTCCACAACTGTCAGAACTAGCTCATTTTCTTTTGTGGGAACTCTCCATTTATATATTCCATAGGCAAAGTCTGCCTAGTTATTGTGTGGATTTAATATGCAGCTTGTTCAGCTGGTGGGAAGGTTTTGGGTCCTCTTCCTTAGCCACACTGCCTCTGGGTTTCAATTACAATTTTATCTCTACCTCTGCATTTAAGTCATCCACAGGGTTTTGTTCCTGAGGCTGCTGTGGAAGACTGAGGTCTGCCCCAGTGAGGACCAGATGTGGAGGTGGTGCAGCTGCTTGGATCACAGGGGCCCTGGCATCACCAGGTACTCAGGGGAGCTGGCAGCTAGGGAAGCAGGAAATATGATACTCTAGAAGGGCATGGCAACCCACTCCTGTATTCTTTCCTGGAGAATTCCATGGACAAAGAAACCTGGCAGGCCACAGTCCACAGGGTTGCAAAGAGTCAGACATGAACAATCAAAGCAACCTACATGCATGGATGCAGGGCTTTTTCTAGTGCCTGGCAGCTCTGTCCCAATGGGGATCATGCATGCAGGTGGCGTGGTAGCTTGGATCATGGGGACCCTGGCAATGCTGGCTACACAGGCATGCTGGCACTACTGTCAAAGGAGATATGGTGCTATTAGGGCTTTTTCTAGCCTGTGGCAGCTCTGCCCCAGTGAGGATTGAACATGAACGTGGTGCAGCTAGGTGGGTCCTGGGGACCCTGGAAGTGCCACGTGTACAGGGACACCAACTGCCTCAACCACAGGAGCTGTGGCCCAATCAGAGTTTTTCTAGCCTCTGTCAGCTGGTGATCAGAAGGCCTCTTTGACTTGTCTTTCTCTGTTGTTCCACCCATTCAGGCACTTAAAGGGCTCCCCTGGCTGGGGTTCTTCTCTGTTGTTTGGCACATCAGGCATTTTAAAGGGATAACCTCTATTGTTCAGTTGCCAGTGCTGGCAGTGTGAGGAGAGAAGCTACAGTGTCGGCTCTACCCCTTACATGTGACTCTTCAGTATTGCCTTGACTCCATGGCTGCCTGGTTTTCCTCCACAGGCATTTCCCACTACAGTCTTCTCCCTCAGGTCCCCTTGGGCCATCTCCACAGTCAACAGCAGACTTCACCCTGGGATTGCTCCACAATCCCTGTGCTCCAGCTCCCAGCTACTGTGCCTTCTAGGGGACCTGTGTCCCTGTCCAGGGTACATATGGCTCCAGTAAAGATTATCTGTGTGATTTTCATTCCATTTAGATTGTCACACATCAGCTGCTTCACTCTCAGCTTCAAATGTTTCTCTTCTGTCCCAAAGAATTGCCCTGATGGTAGGGATCAGACCCCTGCTCCATTTCCCCCACCCACCAAGTGCAGGTCCAGTTCTACTCTCTCTTCTTTTTCCCTCTACTTCCTTTGCCCTACCAAGTTTTGTGTGGTTCTGTATATTCTTTTCCAGTGGTCAGGTACTGCTGCCCACACTCAGAGGGTGTTCTGGAAGCTCTTCTGTGTCTAAAGGTGTATATCTGATGTATCCATGGAGATAGATGTATTCCACATCCACTTGCCTCTCTGCCATCTTGTTCTCTTCCTGATTTGATTTTTTATCACAATTAAGCTACTAGGTAGACTTTACTATTACCATTTTATAAGTATCCTCAAACAGAAAGGACTGTTTCAATCACTATTCGAATGTAGAACTTCCTTATTATAGGAAGTTGCAGCCTGGTTGCATGGTTGTAACCTGAGCAATAATACCTGACCATAAAGTACACTACCATTTGGTGATTTTTCTATAGATTTCACAAATAAACACCTGCATAATTTTTCCTGTTGACTATTTATCTCTCCATGTTGGGCATTCTAATTATCAGACCATGGTATGTAAGCTTCTGTGTCTTTATACATGATTCTTTCCCTAGTTAACGTTCTACTCATTTTCTAAAGCTTATTATAAGTCACCTCTTGCAAGAAATCAAGACTTACCCCTCTCAACTACACACTTTTATGGGAATAGATTTTCCCTAATACCTTAAATTGCACCCTTTGCCTATATGTTACTTCACTGGGGTTTCGTTGTTTCATCTGTTCCTTCCCCAGTTGCTTATGAACTCTCTGATTTTAATGCCTGAGTCTTGGCATTCTCTAGCAGGTAGAGATAGTTAGATTTCCATGCATGTTAAATTAATCACTTAGGGTTCTGTATAGTTAAGTACAGGTCATCCTTCCTTAGCAGTAGAAGCTGTGGTTTTTTTCATCTCATCTGTTCCTATTTAACCTGATGACTGGTAAGTTCAGTGTTACAAAATTTTTCTTACCTCAAAATTGTAATATCTGTGTATGGATTTAAAAATGATTTTTGCATTTTAAGTAACAATTTCCATTCTTTCGGAACAAATTTTACCTAAGCCTCAACCTGAGAATGTGAAACTTACAGAAAATTTCATTCTATTATTAAACTTTGGAATGTAATTTTAGAAGTGAAAACAGAATCCAGAAGTTAAATTTCATTTCTAAATTGATATTTACTTGGAGCATAGTATTGGAAATTGTCTTTCAATTTTCAGTGAGATTGTCAGGTAGTATGTTGCTCAATGACTTCAAGATATAATATCTGCTACCATAGTAGCCTAAGGATCTTAAAAAATGATATATGACTAGTGGAATTAAATCTTATATAGAATAGGTATCTTGTTACATATTAAGGATCATAAAATACTGTTCCTTTATATCAAGAATTAAAAAAAATTCATTCATAATGAAATTCAAAATTTAATTATGAATGAATTTTTTCATTCATAATGAAATAAAGAGTTTAACAAAGGGCTTTAGGCTTGCAGTGTATTAATAAACAACATATTTTTTGTTTATCTGAATAATAATTACACATTTACAAATTCAATCATCAACCTTGGAAAATGCATTCAGTAGCAATACCTAGAAGTATGTGTTTTTCATTTTCCATTGATTAAGTAGTGCCCGTTATAATAAAGGTTGGAAGATAAAGAAAGCTTTTAGCTGTTAAAGTACATTCATGTTTATAAGACATAAAATACTTCAATATTTCTTAACTTGGAGCTCATCATTTAACCATAAAGACCAAATATCAAGTTGTCTTTATAATGATATTTCATAAAGAAATTTGCAAACCTTTGCACCTTATGGAGTCTATTTTTGTTTCAGTATTCTGGCATAAACTTTAAAGTGGGTCTCCTTCCCTCAGTGTCATATGTATTGCTAAATACTTTAGAGATATATTAAATACAGTTATCATTTCCCCTAATTTTTATGTAATAAACACAGAGTGGTGATTCTGTAAGACAGAGGACAGAGTAGATTTGTGTTAAGGTAAAACGAGAGAGGGTAGAGGGTGGAGGTAGAGGAAACAACACTAACACTATTAAGGCTAGATCTAACATGCACCATTTATAAAACTTTTTCTTAAAAAATATAGCATCAACAGCTATTTTTTTATTTCATTTTTCAAATGGTGAGAAATGTGCTGGGGTTTTGTTGTTGTTCATTTTTTTTTTTTTTTTTCTATTTTAAGATTGTTGTCATTGTGCCCTTGGTATGTATTAGTTTGGAATGTGTTAGTCAGCAAGGGCTGCCATAGCAAAATAATACAGAATGGGTAGCTTGAACAAAAGAAATTTTTGATTTTACAGTTCTGGAGTCTAAATGTTCAAGATCAGCATGTTAGACAATTTGGTTTCTCTTGAGATCTCTCTTGATCTAGAGAAGGTCACCTTTGGGGGTGTCCCCACAGGGCCTGTACTGTGTATATGTGCATCATTGGTGCCCCTCTGTCTGTCCTAGTCTCCTCTTCTTACAAGGACACTAGTCAGATTGGACTAAGATCTACTTTAATGATTTAAATCCCTGTCTCAAATATAGTCATTTTCTGAGTTATTAATTTTGGGAGGCCAGTAGATATCCACATAGAAAGCATGGATTTTTACTGTTTACTTATCCAAAAAATATAGATTTAACTTGTTGAGAATAATATATTTATTTACATAATATTTATTCATATTACTTTATGGAACTGTACCTATTTATTATAATTCCTGTGCAACTGTTTATGTATGACAAATAGTATTTACTAAGACTGCTACAGAAAATTGACCTTTCACTATGGTCTACTATGACCAGCTTCTTGGTGGTTCAAATAGTAAAGAAACTGCCCACAAGGTGGGAGACACAGGTTCAATCCCTGGGTTGGGAAGATCCCCTGGAGAAGAAAATGGCTACCCAGCCCAGTATTCTTGCCTGGGAAATCACGTGAACAGAGGAGCCTGACAGGCTCTAGTCCATTCAGTCTTATAGAGTCAGACACGATTGAGCAACTAACACAACAACGTGGTCTAGCATAACAGAAAGGAAAAGAGAAAGATTTCAATATGATTTTTATATTGAATGATACCTATAAGGAGAATATACATCTTAAAGAGAAGACCAATAGAACTAGAATGAAAAGCTTTCCTCATGGGAAAGCTTTCAATATAAATTTGAAAGCTATGAAGGAATGAAATTTCTTTATAATGAGATAGAAAGTGTAATAGACCACTGGCTTTTGAAAACCCTACGATGTGTTCACTGTGTAGCACACTTGAAATTGTATTATTTAAAACTATATAATTATCTATTTATTTAATAATTAAATATCTTCCATCAAAAGTGATAACAATAGTTGATTCATTCAAAGAGTCTATCCATGTAAAACTATATAGAACTTATAAATGTGTGGCAATAGCTCAGTGTGAAACAGCATATTATAAAGTGCTGTCATGGAGAGCCTGGAAAATATAAATATAACTCAGTGCTTTGCCTGCCTGCCATGACTAGACAAAGACTTCCTATTATGCTTTATTTCACATCATGATTTCAGATATTATTTAGTCCATGTTATATATTTTTCCTTTATCAAGAATTCTAGCTTTTTGCATTAATGGCATCTTAATAAATAATTATCATCTTAAAAATGCATGTGATTTTCTTACAAATCATTGCTCTTGGTTGAACAACTGAATGGGTACAACTCACTAGGCTTATGGGATACAGACAAACTAAAGAGACCTGTTGCTTTCAAGTTGTTGTGATCTACTGGAGGAGACAAAAAAGCAAGCTAACTTAACAAGGCAATACGATAACTGGAAAATTAAAGGTAAACATATTGTGTTTAGAGGCAAAGACTATAATTAGGCTCAGGAGTTCAGTGGTGTCACAGAAGGTCATGGAAGATGACAACATCAAAAGTAAATTTTGAAGAGAATAGAAGAGAATATAAAATGAGAAAAAGTGAAAAATTATCCAAAGTTCAGAAGTATATATATTATAGCATGTTTCCAGGTTACAGGAGGGAATTTTACTCTCTTAACTACTAAGCAGGAGGTGCAAGATTTTGCGTATTGAGATGACAGAAGGAAGCAGGACATCTTTCACAAGAAGTCTCATAATGCCCTGCTAAGGTGTTTAAATTGTATCTTACAAGCTTTGGAGAGGTCGATATTGAGAATAATATTTCCTAGAGGATTCTGTACTCAAATTATCATAAACATAGCAGCTTCAAACCACACACATTTATAATCTCAGTTTCTGTGGGTCATGGGTCCAGACATGGCTTATTTATTCCCTGCTTAAGGATTCACAAGCTACAAGGAAGGGACAGCTGGACTGTTTTCACCTGGCTACTCAGTTGGGGAAAAAATCCCCTTCCAAATTCATTTAGGTTGTTGACAGAACTTGTTTCCTTGTGGATACATGACTGTTTGTCTGCTCGGCTGCCTTGAGTTTTTGGAGGTCACCCTTATATGCTTCTGTACAAGGAGTTCACAGTCATAGCTGCTTGTTTCTTTAAGGCAACAGAAGAATTTGTCTGTTTCCTGTCAGCTAAATTATATGGCAAAAAATATTGTGGGAATTTCTATTGATTAGACATAAGCCCTCGGCTCCTCCTACACTCAAGAAGAATGCATAATACAATGGTTTGCAATAATGAGAATAACAAACAATATAGTCTAGATCAGAATTATTCCTATGGCCCACACCACCAGGGTCAGCATTTCTTGTGAACTTTCCAGAAATTCATATTTTCAGGTCCCACCCCAGACCTACTGAGTCATAAACTCTGGGAGTGGGGCCCAGTATTCTGTACTAGCAAGGTCTCCAAGAGACTTGGATGCCTACTAAATGTTGAGAACCACTGACCTGAGTGATTGATATTGCTTTCCTAGAAGTAAGGTTTTTATGTATCACCTGACGATACTAAAAAAAATTAGCTGAGGAATGTTTTTTAAAATCAGATTATCTCCATCAGGATTAATAAGAATGGTAGTAGTGAAAGAGCAAAAAGAGAGACTAAAAAACAAAGAGTCAAGGTATGAAGCCAGGCTCAAACTGTTAAGTCATATACAATAGTATATGGATAAAGGAAGGGATGTTGAGGAATGGGTAGTGAAAGACATTCCTAAACTAAAGCAAGAAAATATACTGTGAATTCTTATCTGCTTTCTATATTTAAAGACATGGCTCAAACATTACTGATGCAAAAGGGGAATAGACAATGGATTTTGATATTTTATCCAGAGAGAGTCTATAGAATGAAAACAACAAGTGCTGAGATATATCCACATTCAAGGAACAGATAGAGAAAAAAATCAGATAAATTTAGTATTTAAAATGCAGTAGGAGCAACTGGAGAGACATTTCTTGGAAACTTAGGAAAAGGAGAATTAAAAACAAAGGAGATATTCAACAATGCCATATACCACATGACAGAAAAATTTTGCTTTGAATGACATAAACCTAACTCAAACCATTTAAATAAATTAATATCTGGATAAGTGAATTTATCCTTTCCTATTCATGGAATGTCTAGGTGATGGCTGACAGTCATGGCTGTCTCCAAGGTTTTAAGACATTAGGAATTACCTTCTCTATTTATTTCTCTGCTTCCCCTCTCTCTCAGTTCTTTTTTAATCTTCCAGGCAGTTCCAGGCTCATATTTTATTCCAGAGTAAGAGAGGAAGAACATGACTTTCTCTCCCACAGCATCCATATAAATTCTGGAAAAGGACTGATTCTGATTGGCTCTGCTTGGGTTACATCACTCTCCCAAGAGAATAAAATAGGTCAACTGGCCAGTTTGCATCATGTGTCTACTCTTACAAAAAGCAGGAAAATCTAATTTATTAACAGACCATCAGAAACACTGTTATTGCTGGTGAGGTAAGTTCTGAGAAATATCTCTTGGTTTAGACAATTAAAAATTCATTGATGCTAGATTAATAGCTGAGCTGCTACAAAACAAGACCATGGTGGTTTAATAGGTTTAAAGGAAGGGAGGCATAGTGAATGGTCATATCCTATCCATAGGGTCATGGCCCTCAAACAGCTTCTCACAGAGAAATCCATCAGTGAGCTTCAGTCAAAGTTGTTGGCTTTGAGTTCAGTTTGAAGTGAAGTCGCTCAGTCACGTCCAACTCTTTGCTACACCATGGATAGTAGCCTGCACCAAGATCCTCCGTCCATGGGATTTTCAAGGCAAGAGTACTGGAGTGGGTTGCCATTTTCTTCTCCAGGGAATCTTCCCAACCCAGGGATTGAACCCAGGTCTCTCACATTGTAGACAGACGCTTTACCATCTGAGCCACCAGGGAAGTCCAGTTGAGTTCAGTTTATCTGATGGCAAAAATAGAATTTAAAATTATTTGTATTTTCTCACCTGAAACAACCACCAGCATACTAAACAAGAGACTATCTGTCCTAATTCTGTTGTTTACAGCTACTCCTATTCAAGGGGCAGGAAGTCTGAGTGGGTCAGGGGTCATGCCCTAACTTCTAGAGTGTGTCCTGCCTGCACTCCATATTTCTTGCCCAAATGGTTCTAAGTTCATTTACAGGTCATGAAAATTTATCTTCTCCATGTTGATTTTGCAGAGGAAGGATCATCCCACAACAGGCTATAACAGTAGTCCCAACAGGTTACTTTTTGCTGTCTGGAGACAAAGAAAGAACTTAGAAGTGTGGACACTGATAAACAAATGGATGGGGGTGAGGGTTCTTACAGTGCTAGAGATGAGGCAGAAAGCACAAAGGGTATGTTGTGGAACAGCTTTCCTTGGCCTCCATAATATAGCAAGATCTCCAAGAAGTCCCAGAGCTTTGGACTTGTTCTTCCAGGTTATTGTGGATGTTCATCTCTCAAAGTAGTAACTAGTCTATATTTTGTTTAATGCTTGTTATCTTGATTTAGGGCTTCCCTGATGACTCAGCAGTAAAGAATCTGCCGGCAATGCAGGAGACCCAGGTTGACATGGCAATCCACTCAAGTACTCTTGCCTGGAGAATTCCATGGACAGAGGAGACTGGCAGGCTGCAATCCACAGGGTCCCGCAGAGTCAGACATGACTGAAGCAACTGAACAGCAGCAGCAGCTTGTTTTATAACCTTTAAATATTTAGACATATCATTTGCATTCTGACCTCTACTCAACAACTGTTAAGGGCAGATAATATACCTGCAGGAGACAAGGGCTAGTATGTATTGTGATTCTGGTCAATCAATTAGTGATAAAATATTCCTAAACAACACATGGCATTCTGTGCTATAGAAGTCTGGTTCCTTGCTCTGCAAGTCTGTTTTTAATAAATGGCCATAATTATGCCACTAGTTCATTACACATGTTCTTGGGTGATTTCTTCCCATATATATTCTGATTTTAGCTATGTGAATTTGTTTGGCTAGTGAGACGATGTCACTGTAACCTAACCAGACACTTAAATGTGCTTTTTTTCACTGGGGTTTGCCTTCTCTTGCTACTCTGAGATTTCTATCATGGAAAAAGGCGTGGGCTATCCAGCTATGGATAGCTATAGTGAGAGACACATAGCCAAGTCATTATATTACTACAGCTGATATCAAGCCTACTATCAAAAATATGAGTTAGGCGATCATAGGCCATGCAATCTCAGCTGAACTGCTACTTGGCCTCCTTGATCAGTTGAGTTAGAGTAGATAAGAACAGTGTAACTGACATAGAATATCTGAGAAATGCTAAGCATTTATTGTTTTATACTCACTAACTATTGGGTTGGCTTGTTACACAGCAAAATTTACTGAAAAAAGATTTTTACTCTTCTTTCCTTATTTCCTTTTGATATATTCTAAACTCACATGGTAAAGAAAATCCTTTATGTTTTAATCTGTTTGCCTCTTTAGCTTTATCTCTTATATTTCTTCCCATCTCTAATGCTTGCATCTCATCATGATGCCATTTATAACTGTTTGAATATCTCCAAACATCCCAAATTCAGTTCAGTTCAGTTCAGTTCAGTCACTCAGTCATGTCCGACTCTTTGTGACCCCATGAATCGCAGCATGCCAGGCCTCCCTGTCCATCACCAACTCCCAGAGTTTACTCAAACTCATGTCCATCAAGTCAGTGATGCCATCTAGCCATCTCATCCTGTCATTCCCTTCTCCTCTTGCCCCTAATCCCTCCCAGCATCAGGGTATTTTCCAATGAGTCAACTCTTCTCATGAGGTGGGTAAAGTATTGGCGTTTCAGCTTTAGCATCAGTCCCTCCAATGAACACCCAGGACTGATCTCCTTTAGGATAGACTGGTTGGAACTCCTTGCAGTCCAAGGGACTCTCAAGAGTCTTCTCCAACACCACAGTTCAAAAGCATCAATTCTTTGGTGCTCAGCTTTCTTCACAGTCCAACTTTCACATCCATACATGACCACTGGAAAACCATAGCCTTGACTAGACAGACCTTTGTTGGCAAAGTAATGTCTCTGCTTTTGAATATGCTATCTAAGTTGGTCATCGCTTTCCTTTCAAGGAGTAAGCGTCTTTTGATTTCATGGCTGCAATCACCATCTGCAGTGATTTTGGAGCCCAAAAAAATAAAGTCTGACACTGTTTCCACTGTTTCCCCATCTACTTCCCATGAAGTGATAACACCAGATGCCATTATCTTAGTAAACCCACTCATAAATCATTAATTTTATCTTTACCTCTTATTCTGCCTGAACTTCTCTTTTGCTCTATGTATTCATTCTTTTCAAGAAGTAAATATCTTCTGACTTTTCAAGGCCCATTTTGCTGTTTTTTTTTTTTTTGAACCACCAACATGGAATACTGATTTCTCGTCTTTCCCAGATTGCACCCACTTGCTTACATTTTTTGCTCTCTTTCTATTACATTATAGGTGAGCCCTTTCTTGACACCAAGGAACTAGTTGTCTGTGTCTTCTCAACCTCTGGTAGAGCTGATAATACATTCCTGGAACAGATTTATAGAATGACAGATGAAGGAAGAAGAGGGGAGTGAAAAAGGAGCATAAAAAAGGGAGCAATGTGCACAGAATTCTTGCTAGCTTATTCCCCAGACTAAGGTGATAGGAAGATAATGACTCAAATCAAGGACAATAGTTTTAATTCGTTTAGCTGTCTTTTTTTGTGTGTGTGATTGTGGATTTTTCAGGGCTTTAATTTTTTTTTTTTTTGAGAGTTTCTCTTAGAGCATATCTTTAATTATGAGTAAAAAGATTCACAGCAGAAGTAGGGGGATTGGCTTTGGGATTAAATATCATAAAGATATTAAATATGGGGATGTATTAGTTTTCTTAGTGGTCCACATGGAAAGATACTTCTTTTTCTGATTAAAGATGTGAGGATGTGTGTGTGTGTGTGTGCATGTGTGTGTGTGTGTGTGCATGTGTGTGTGTGTGTGTACACAAGGAAGCAAGTAGTGACATAGAAAATTTAGTGAGTTCTCTACCAAATTGTCTCTACTTATTCCATGAAGATTTAGGCAAAGGAAGGATTAACTTCTGGAAATAAAAGGGAATGGGGGAGATGGAGGAATGCAGTAGTCCAGTAAAAGTCTGAAATAGCTAATGAGATGACCTTGAGAGAGAAAGAGTAAATCAATGCTATACAAGGAATACCTAAGCAATTTAAATTTTTCTTTCTTTATTGTGTTCTTTCCTTGTTGATGCTTTTAAAATTAGTATCCTTTTTGGCAACCATACTTTCTCTTCTTGTTATAGAAATTTTCTTACTTTTTTAGAAGATAGAATAATAATGTCTGAGTCATATAAAATCCATACTTGAGTAAAATGGTTTTAGAGTTGTAAACCTTTTGACTTTAACATGATACCCAAACTTCTCATAATTGTTTCACATTTAGTACTTTTATCTATTTTATAAAAGAATCAGCAGTGAAGGAGGTTTATTCATTTTGAGCTGTTTAACATATATAAGAATTAAATTGACAGTTGTTGTGATAGAATTAGTTTCCCCCTTTATTCCTTGACATAGAAAAATATGAATAATTTTAAGTCTGACCTTTATCCCTCCCATTAAACATAAACATCTTGTGACTTCTCAAGAAAAGAACTACTTGTTTCAGAAATAAAATAACTTACAAATGTCTCAGAGTATGATGGTATCAATACATCATTCTACAATAAATGCTTTAGTAAAAAAAAAAAAAAATGAAAGAATCATGGTAAAAAGAAAAACATCCAGATGTTGGAGTTATTAAAAACAAAACAAACAAACAAGAAAACAAACAAACAAACAAACCTGGGTTTAAATCTTGGTTTTGCTTCTTTTTAACTTTCGACCAGGAAGTTTCACACTCTCTCTTAGGGGCAATTTCTGGGTTTAAAATAATAGGATTACTATTAATATTAAATGAAATAACACTTCTAAAATAGAAAACAAATGTGTGGCACATAATAAGTTCTTGATAAGTGCTTTGCTCCCTTACCCTATACAATTCCCGAGAGCAACAAAATAAAAATTTACAAAACTATATAGTCAATTTATACTGTAAATAGGTATTTGTTTATGATAAAAAACAGAAGTTCGTATGAGTTCTGCCACATACTGGGGATGTATACTCTATAAAGATACACACAAACACAGTATATAATTTACATTAAAATGTTAAATGTCTTTGAAACTTCCTTCAAGATATTTGCTTTTGCAGTGCTTTGTTTATTTTTCTGTCCTATGTCTAGTTATTGGAATTTAGTTAGGGAGGCAAAGTATCCAAAAGTTATTCAAATATACAAACACCCTTCAAATGTATTTTTTTTTTTTTTCAGCTCTATCAGAATTAAGTTTTAGTTCATATCTGTATCATTCAGCAGTTGAACATTAAATTCATCATCTGAATTCAAATGTATTTTGTATAAAAAGAAATGATTTAAGGGGCTGGATCTGATAGACAGATCTAGTTAGAGAGGCAAAGTATCCAAAAGTTATGCAAATACATAAACACTCTTCAAATATATTTTGTCTACAAAGAAATGGACTTAAGGGACTAGATCTGATAGACAGAGTGCCTGATGAACTATGGACGGAGGTTTTGACATTGTACAGGAGACAGGAATCAAGAACATCCCTAAGAAAAAGAAATGCAGAAAAGCAAAATGGCTGTCTGAGGAGGCTTCACAAAGAGCTGTGAAAAGAAGAGAAGTGAAAAGCAAAGGAGAAAAGGAAAGATATACCCATTTGAATGCACAGTTCCAAAGAATAACAAGGAGAGATAAGAAAGCCTTCCTCAGGGATCAGTGCAAAGAAATAGAGGAAACAATAGAATGGGAAACACTAGAGCTGTCTTCAAGAAAATTAGAGGTACCAAGGGAACATTTCATGCAAAGATGGGCTCAATAAAGGACAGAAATGGGATGAACCTAACAGAAGCAGAAGATATTAAGAAGAGGTGGCAAGAATACACAGAATAACTGTGTAAAAAAGATCTTCACGACCCAGATAATCATGATGGTGTAATCACTCACACTCACCTAGAGCCAAACATCCTGGAATGTCAAATCAAGTGGGACTTAGATAGCATCACTTCAAACAAAGCTAGTGGAGGTGGATGGAATTCCAGTTAAGCTATTTCAAATCCTGAAAGATGACGCTGTGAAAGTGCTGCACTCAAGATGCCAGAAAATTTGGAAAACTCAGCAGTGGCCACAGGACTGGAAAAAGTCAGTTTTCATTCTAATTTCAAAGAAAGACAGTGCCAACGAAAGCTCAAACTACCACGCAATTGCACTCATCTCATATGCTAATAAAGTAATGCTCAATATTCGCCAAGCCAGGCTTCAGCAATACATGAACCGTGAACTTCCAGATGTTCAAGTTGGTTTTAGAAAAGGCAGAGGAACCAGAGATCAAATTGCCAACATCCACTGGATCACTGAAAAAGCAAGAGAGTTCCAGAAAAACATCCATTTCTTCTTTATTGACTATGCCAAAGCCTTGGACTGTGTGGATCACAATAAACTGTGGAAAATTCTAAAAGAGATACAAATACCAGACCATCTGACCTACCTCTTGAGAAACCTGTATGCAGGTCAGGAAGCAACAGTTAGAACTGGACATGAAACAACAGACTGGTTCCAAATAGGAAAAGGAGTACATCAAAGCTGTATATTGTCACCCTGCTTATTTAAGTTATATGCAGAGTACATTATGAGAAATGCTGGGCTGGAGGAAGCACAAGCTGGAATCAAGATTGCTGGGAGACATATCAATAATCTCAGATATGTAGATGACACCACTCTTACGGTAGAAAGCAAAGATGAACTAAAGAGCCTCTTGATGAAAGTGAAAGAGGAGAGTGAAAAAGTTGGCTTAAAACTCAACATTCAGAAAACTAAGATCATGGCATCTGGTCTCATCACTTCATGGCAAATAAATGAGGAAACAGTGGAAACAGTATCAGACTTTATTTTGGGGGGCTCCAAAATCAGTTCAAATGGTGATTGCAGCCGTGAAATCAAAAGATGCTTCTCCTTGTAAGGAAAGTTATGACCAACCTAGACAGCTTATTAAAAAGCAGAGACATTACCTTGTCAACAAAGGTCCATCTAGTCAAAGGTACAGTTTTTCCAGTGGTCATGTATGGATGTGAGAATTGGACTATAAAGAAAACTGAGCACCAAAGAATTGATGGTTTTGAACTAATGGTGTTGGAGAAGACTCTTGAGTGTCCCTTGAACTGCAAGGAGATCCAACCAGTCCATCCTAAAGGAGATCAGTCCTGGGTGTTCATTGGAAGGACTTATGTTAAAGCTAAACCTCCAATACTTTGGCCAGCTGATGCAAAGTGCTGACTCATTTGAAAAACCCTGATGCTGGGAGGGATTGGAGACAACAAGAGGGGAAGAGGACGACACAGGATGAGATGGTTGGATGGCATCGCCGATTCAGTGGCATGGGTTTGGGTGGACTCCAGGAGTTGGTGATGGATAGGGACGCCTGGCATGCTGTGGTTCAAGGAGTCACAAAGAATCGGACACAATTGAACAACTGAACTGAATTGAAAAATAAATGAAAAGTAACCCATAGTGAAAATGTGTGCAGAACATTTTTATAGTAAAATTACTTTTTTTTTTTTTTTATCATGTATGTGTTTTAACCTGGAAGATGTAGGAGAATGGAGTTTTTGGATATATTCAGAGTACCCAAAACAGAGAAGAAGTAAGATCAAGAAAAAGAAGGGGCTGGGGAAAAGTGTGTTTGAGCTGGACTTAATCCCAGAGTTTACCTGGCACCCTCAACGTCAGTCTATCAACCACCCACTTCCTCCCAGCCTCCAAAACACACTGCTCCTTATATCCCTCTTTTTCTTAAGGGCACAGACAAAGAAAGCATCATATCAGTATCAAGGCGGACCTCTTTAAGGACAAAAAGTTGACCTGGCAGCAGAAGAGATATTTGGACTGTGTCAGCATGAAAGCCAGCACAGGGTCTTTGGAATCTGTTGGAGCCGCTTTCTCTTCCTCAGCCCTGCTCTTCAGTTTAATAGGAGAAGCTGTGCTGTTATTTCAGTTCAGTTCAGTTCAGTTCAGTCACTCAGTCCTGTCCAGCTGTTTGTGACCCAATGGACTGCAGCATGCCAGGCTTCTCTGTCCATCACCAACTCCTGGAGCTTGCTCAAAGTCATATCCATCGAGTCAATGATGCTATCCAACCATCTCATCCTCTGTTGTCTTCTCCTCCTATCTTCAATCTTTTCCAACATCAGGATCTTTTCCAATTAGTCTGTTCTTCGTAACAGGTAATGAAAGTATTGAAGCTTTAGCTTCAGCATCAGCCTTTCCAATGAATATACAGGACTGATTTCCTTTAGGATTGACTGGTTTGATCTTGCAGTCAAAAGGACTCTCAAGAGTCTTCTCCAACATCACAGTTCAAAAGGATAAATACTTCAGCCCTCAGCTTTCTTTATGGTCCAACTCTCACATCCATACATGACTACTGGAAAAACCATAGCTTTGACCGAGCTTTGTCAGTAATGTCTCTGCTTTTTTATATATTGCCTAGGTTTGTCATTGCTTTTCTTCCAAGGAGCAAGCATCTTTTAATCTCATAACTGTTCTTTACTTTTGTATTTACCTTCTAGACTTTGATTCTGGATACCTGAGCTACAGCCCTGGGTTGCAGGTATCATATTCTAGAGTAAGAAATTGCTACAAAGAGCCTACTATGGGTCAGTGACAATAGGAAGGAAGGCATAAAAGGTCTTCTACTCAGGAATTTATAATTTAGTGGGCAAAACAGACTAAAAACCAAATAAATGCAAGAGCAAGTTAAAAATAAGAGTTACAAAAGAAATGAACTATTAAAATATAAAATAATGATGCATTCCTAATTCCTCTACTTGGATACTTCCATGATTTTGACTAAGCATAATTTATAACACTAATTCTATTCCTTACATACTTAACTGTATTGAAGCATATAATTTTTTATGGTTTTGTTTCTTTTAAAATTTTATTTATTTATTTTAATTGGAGGATAATTACTTTATAATATCATTCTGGATTTTACCATATAGCAATATGAATTGGCCTTAGTAATACATGTGTCCCCTCCATCCAGAATTCCTCTTACCCCCCTCCCCACGCTGGTGACAACCCAATGCATATAATTTATTTCCCTGAAGAATCTATTTGAATGGCCAGGGAGGGAAACAGATCCAAAATTTGGATAAAAATCAGTAGTGGTATGAAGATTCCTCTTTTGGTGATGAAAACTGTTTCCATGTGTATCTGGACAAATACAGAAAGCAGCAGGTCCTGTGAACTTCCAACAATCTATTCATTAGGAAGTGTCTGGAAAGATGATGGTGCCAGACCAAAGATTTCAAGAAACTCAAAGCCTAAGTTTGAATTTCAACTCTGTCACTTACAGACTGGTGATTTTTACAAATTACTAAACAAATTATTAAACCTTGCTTATCTCTAGTGTCTTCTTCAATGGTTCAGTTCAGTTCAGTCACTCAGTAGTGTCCAACTCTTTGCAACCCCATGAATCGCAGCACGTCAGACCTCCCTGTCTATCACCAATCCCTGGAGTTTACTCAAACTCATGTCCATCGAGTCAGTGATGCCATCCAGCCATCTCATCCTCTGTCATCTCCTTCTCCTCCTGCCCCTAATCCCTCCCAGCATCAGGGTCTTTTCCAATGAGTCAACTCTTTGCATGAGGTGGCCAAAGTATTGGAGTTTCAGACTCAGCATCAGTTCTTCCAATGAACACCCAGGACTGATCTCTTTTAGGATGGACTGTTTGGATCTCCTTGCAGTCCAAGGGACTCTCAAGACTCTTCTCCAACACCACAGTTCAAAAGCATCAATTCTTTGGTGCTCAGCTTTCTTCATAGTCCAACTCTCACATCCATACATGACCACTGGAAAAACCATAGCCTTGACTAGATGGACCTTTGTTGGCAAAGTAATGTCTCTGCTTTTGAATATGCTGTCTAGGTTGGTCATAACTTTCCTTGAAAGGAGTGTCTTTTGATTTCATGGCTGCAGTCACCATCTGCAGTGATTTTGGAGCCCAAAAAAATAAAGTCCACCACTGTTTCCACTGTTTCCCCATCTATTTGCCATGAAGTGAAGGGACCAGATGCCATGATCTTCGTTTTCTGAATGTTGAGCTTCAAGCCAACTTTTTCACTGTCCTCTTTCACTTTCATCAAGAGGCTTTTTAGTTCTTCTTCACTTTCTGCCATAAGGGTGGTGTCATCTGCATATCTGAGGTTATGGGCATTTCTCCTGGCAATCTTGATTCCAGCTTGTGCTTCTTCCAGCCCAGGGATTCTCCTGATGTACTCTTCAATGGTTAGAATGGATTTTATAGTAGTACTTACTCCACAAGACTGAGAATTAAGTAAGGCTAGCCATATAAAGCACCTAGTTCTTTAATTGTTCATAGATATCAGCTAATTTTACTAATATTAAATATGCTTTGATGACTACAGTAGTAATATGTTTTATGTCTATAAATATATCTCTCTCTATATATATATGAATATGTACATATCCATAGAGAGTATGATAAAATATTGGGCAAATAAGTAAATTTGATTTTAAAAACAAATACATTGTTAAATGTATATCAAAAATATAAGTCCATTTTTATTGATTATTTTTGCTCTTTTTCTTTGAAGTCCTTTTGTTTTTTTTTAACCATCACACTTAATTTTCTTTGTTGCTTGCATACAATATAGTTCTTGGGACACAGTAAGCATGAAGAAACTTCTTGTTGAATGAATGAATAGAAGAATGAATCATTAAAGTATGAGACAATGATCATCACTGGCATAGAAATATAGAAAAGGAATAGATTCCAAATTCTGTAATCTAGAATAATAATTGGCATACCTAGGGATATCTAGACAAGTGCATTTTTTCATGATATTTCTCACACTTCAGTAACAACATCATCATGTTATTGTGGGTCCTTGTGCACAAAGTTATATGCAATTCAACAAAAGAATCTTTTCAGTTCTGCATAGATGAATGAATAAATAAAACGTGGTGTACGCATATATACTGAAATGCTACACAGCCATAAAAGGAAGGAAATCTTGCCAATTTGAGAAAACATGAATGGACCTCAAGGTCATTATGCTAAGTGAAACAAATCAGTTAGTCAGACAGAGAGAGGCAAATACCAAATTATCTCACTTATATGTAAAATTTAAAAAACCAAACCACCACCCCCACCCCGCCCAAAAAAAGCAGAGCTCATAGATACAGAGAACAGATTGGTGGTAACCAGAGGTAGGTATATGATGGGTGACCTCAGTGAAGGTCAAAAGATACAGACTTTCAGTTATAAAATATGTTGTGGGTGTACAATGTATAGCATGGTGACTATGTTCATAACACTGCATTAAATATTTGAAGTTATTAAGAGAGTAAGTCTTAAAAGTTTTTATGACAAGAAAAAATATTTTTAAATAAGGAAGATGATGGACATTAACTAGACATTTTGGTGATCATTTCACAATGTGCAAATATTAAATCATTATATTGTATGGCAGAAACTAATATAATATTTTATATCAATTATACCTATATTTGAAAACTGAAAGACTTAAAATAACTTATTCAAAACTTCATAAATACACATAATTATGAAAATTGTATATATAATTCACACTGAGGTAGATTGATTACAAAATTACATCAATTTGTTAATCTTTCCTATGTCCATATACTTTGCAGTGTCACTTTGCTGCTCCTCTCAACAAAAAAAGGAAACTATATCCCCATGTCCCCATTTGGGACAAACTTCATCTTTGCTTTTTAAAATAAAGAAATAAATAAGTATGTAGAGAGTGATCTTGTCCTAGGTCCAAGTCTAGGCCTTGAGTGGCTTTGCAGATTCCTTCATTTTGCAACCTTGACAGTAGCATGTGGTCAGGTCCATTCTAACCTCCTGAATGATTAAAAATATATGAATCATGCCAGGCACATTTGAGGACTGTCAGTTAATCAACAGATCAGTGAGCTTCCCAGTGAACTACTAGCTGATGGCAGAAGCAAAACCAGACAAAATCAACCAAGCCTGTATTACATCAGCCAAGTTGTCTGGCTGATTTATAAACATAGATTCAATAGTAGATGCTTATAATTTTAATACACTAGATGTTGGTGTGTTTTGTTATACAGCAATATATAACTGATTCATGTATGCACTTATATAATCAATTATATAATATATGCATGCTCATTCACACATTATACAAGAAATATTTGTACAACTTTTCTATGGATATATACATTTATCTGCATTTATAAAAACGTATGTATATAGATGGAGAAGAAGAAAGAGAGAGGGAAGGAATTTGAACTCATTTTTTTGTCTCTCCTTCAACAATTCCATTGACAACATAGAGGATTCTAACTCCAGCTTTGAAATAGAGCAGGAACCTATGAGGCCTTCCCAGGACAGACACTTCCATCTTCCAGGTCCTCAGTCTGCTTTTTGTCTGTAGAAAAACTTTAGTCAAAGAATAAATTAAATTTAAAAAGTGATAACATGCAGAAGCAGAGGAAAACAGACAAACAAAATCAAATAACAATAGTTTACTCATTAAATAAAATTTGGTCCTTTAGGTTTATTTATCAACAGCAATAGATAATATTCTGAACCATATTCTTTGAGCTGTTTTATGAATTCTGAAACCCTTACCATGTGGAAACAGTTAATTCTATGATAACCAACTGTAGTCATGACATAATCATCCAAACTTAGAATTGGACGATTGGTCTCAAAATAATGGGAACAGAAAGTCATCAGAATCAATGCATCAACCCACAACTGATGTTTCACATGGATGTGGAAAGAACCGTCCCACTCTTTAATAGTTTTCCTTTTTGAAATGTCAGCATTCAATTTAAATATTTACTTATTGTTCAAGACATTGCAAGATGAGTCAGGGAAAAGATAGAACATAAACAGAAGTAAACACCAATTGATCCAGACTTATAAACTCTGTTTGTGATTCAATTCAGTTCAGTTCAGTCACTCAGACATGTCTGAGTCTTTGCGACCCCATGAACTGCAGCATACCAGCCTCCCTGTCCATCACCAACACCTGGAGTCCACTAAAATCCATGTCCATCGAGTCGATGATGCCATCCAACCATCTCATCCTCTGTCGTCCCCCTCTCCTCCTGCCCTCAATCTTTCCCAGCATCAGGGTCTTTTCCAATGAGTCAGTTCTTCTCATCAGGTGGCCAAAGTATTGGAGTTTCAGCTTCAACATCATCCTTCCAATGAACACCAAGTGCTGATCTTCTTTAGGATGGACTTGTTGGATCTCCTTGCAGTCCAAGGAACTCAAGAGTCTTCTCCAACACCACACTTCAAAAGGATCAATTCTTTGGCACTCAGCTTTCCTCACAGTCCAACTCTCACATCCGTACATGACCACTGGAAAAACCATAGCCTTGACTAGACGGACCTTGTTGGCAAGTCATGTCTCTGCTTTTGAATATGCTATCTAGGTTAGTCATACTTTCCTCCCAAGGAGTAAGTGTCTTTTGATTCCATGCCTGCAATCACCATCTGCAGTGATTTTGGAGCCCCCAAAATAAAGTCTGACACTGTTTCCACTGTTTCCCCATCTATCTGCCATGAAGTGATGGAACCAGATGCCATGATCTTAGTTTTCTGAATGTTGAGCTTTAAGCCAACTTTTTCATTCTCTTCTTTCACTTTCATCAAGAGGCTCTTTAATACTTCTTCGCTTTCTGCCATAAGGGTGGAGTCATCCGCATATCTGAGGTTATTGATATTTCTCCCGTCAATCTAGATTCCAGCTTGTGCTTCTTCCAGCCCAGCGTTTCTCATGATGTACTCTGCATATAACTTAAATAAGCAGGGTGAAAATATGCAGCCTTGACGAACTCCTTTTCCTATTTGGAACCAGTCTGTTGTTTCATGTCCAGTTCTAACTGTTGCTTCCTGACCTGCATATAAGTTTCTCAAGAGGCAGATCAGGTGGTCTGGTATTTCCATCTCTTTCAGAATTTTCCACAATTTATTGTGATCCACACAGTCCAAGGCTTTGGCCTAGTCAATAAAGAAGAAATAGATATTTTTCTGGAACTCTCTTGCTTTTTCCATAATCCAGCAGATGTTGGTAATTTGACCTCTGGTTCCTCTGCCTTTTCTAAAACCAGCTTGAACATCTGAAAGTTCAGGGTTCACGTATTGCTGAAGCCTGGCTTGGAGAATTTTAAGCATTACTTTACTAGCATGTGAGATGAGTCAATTGTAAGGTAGTTTCCCACTCCAGTATTCTTGCTTGGAAAATCCCATGGACGGAGGAGACTGGTAGGCTACAGTCTATGGGGTCGCAAAGAGTTGGACACGACTGAGTGACTACACTACATTTCTTCTTTTAAGCATTCTTTGCCATTGCCTTTCTTTGGGATTGGAATGAAAACTGACCTTTTCCAGTCCTGTGGCCACTGCTGAGTTTTCCATATTTGCTGGCATATGAATGCAGCACTTTCACAGCATCATCTTTCAGGATTTGAAACAGCTCAACTGGTTTTCCATCACCTCCACTAGCTTTGTTTGTAGTGATGCTTTCTAAGGCCCACTTGACTTCACATTTCAGGATGTCTAGCTCTAGGTGAGTAGTCACACCATTGTCATTATCTGGGTCATGAAGATCTTTTTTGTACAATTCTCTGTATTCTTGCCACCTCTTCTTAATATCTTCTGCTTCTGTTAGGTTTATCCCATTTCTGTCCTTAATTGAGCCCATCTTTGCAAGAAATGTTCCTTTGGTATCTCTAATTCTCTTGAAGAGATCTCTAGTCTTTCCCATTCTGTTGTTTTTTATCTATTTCTTTGCATTGATCCCTGAGGAAGGCTTTCTTATCTCTCCTTGCTATTCTTTGGAACTCTGCATTCAAATGAGTATATCTTTCCTTTTCTCCTTTGCATTTTGCTTCTCTTCTTTTCACAGCTATTTGTAAGGCCTCGTAAGACAACCATTTTGCTTTTTTCCATTTATTTTTTTGGGAGATGGTCTTGATTCCTGTCTCCTGTAAAATGTCATGAACCTCCATCCATAGTTCACCAGGCACTCTGTCTATCATATTTAGTCCCTTTTTTCACTTCCACTGTATAATCATAAGGGGTTTGATTTAGGTCATACCTGAATGGTCTAGTGGTTTTATCCAGTTTCTTCAATTTAAGTCTGAATTTGGCAATAAGGAGTTCATGATCTGAGACACAGTCAGCTCCTGGTCTTGTTTTTGCTGAGTGTATAGAGCTTCTCCATCTTTGGCTGCAATGAATATAATCAATGTGATTTCGATGTTGACCATCTCATGATGTCCATGTGTAGAGTTTTGTGTTGTTGGAACAGGGTGTTTGCTATGACCAGTGTATTCTCTTGGCAGAACTCCATTAGCCTTTGCCTTGCTTCATTCCGTATTCCAAGGCCAAATTTGCCTGTTACTCCAGGTGTTTCTTGACTTCCTATTTTGCATTCCAGTCCCCTATAATGAAAAGGACATATTTTTTGGGTGTCAGTTCTAGAAAGTCTTGTAGGTCTTCATCGAACTGTTCAACTTCAGCTTCTTCAGCATTACTGGTTGTGGAATAGACTTGAATTACCGTGATATTGAATGGTTTGCCTTGGAAACAAGGAGATCATTCTGTTGTTTCTAAGATTGCATCCAAGTACTGCATTTTGGACTTTTTTGTTGACCATGATGGCTACTCCATTTCTTCTAAAGGATTCCTGCCCACAGTAGTAGATATAATAGTCATCTGTGTTAAATTCACCCATTCCAGTCCATCTTAGTTCACTGATTCCTAGAATGTCAATCTTCACTCTTGCCATCTCCTGTTTGTCCACTTCCAATTTGCCTTGATTCCTGGACCTAACATTCCAGGTTCCTATGCAATATTGCTCTTTACAGCATCGAATCTTGCTTCTATCATGAGTCCCATTCACAACTGGGTGGTGTTTTTGCTTTGGCTCCATCCCGTCATTCTTTCTGGAGTTATTTCTCCACTGATCTCCAGTAGCATATTGGTCACCTACTGACCTGGGGAGTTCGTCTTTCAGTGTCCTATCTTTTTGCATTTTCATACTCTTCATGGGGTTCTCAAGGCAAGAATACTGAAGTGGTTTGCCATTCTCTTCTCCAGTGGACCACATTCTGTCAGACCTCTCCCCCATGACCTGTCCATCTTGGGTGGCCCCATTCTGGGCATGGCTTAATTTCATTGAGTTAAACAAGGCCGTGGTCCATGTGATCAGACTGGCTAGTTGTCTATGACTGTAGTTTCAGTCTGTCTGCCCTTTGATCCCCTCTCTCAATGCCTACCATCTTACTTGGGTTTCTCTTACCTTGGACGCAGGGTCTCTTTTTATGGTTGCTTCAGCAAAGTGAAACCGCTGCTCCTTACCTCCGGTGCAGGGTAGTTCTTTGGGCGTGGCAGTCATGCACCATCACAGCTGCTGCACTCGTGTGGTGTTTGTGATTATGTACCTTAAAAAACGAAGATTAAAAAATGTGACTGGACAGAAAGAGAAAGACAAATGCCACCTGAGATCACTTACATCTGGAATCTAAAATATGACACAAGTACCTAATCTAAGAAACAGAACAGACTCCTCACAATAGAGAACAGACTGGCAGTTGCCAGCGGTGGGATGGGAGAGTGGAGGAGGGAAGGATTAGGAGTATGGGATGAGCAGATGCAAAGTGTAATCTATAGGATGGATAAACAACAAGGTCCTACTGTAGAGCACAGTGAATTATATTCAATATTCTGTGATAAACCTCAATGGAAAAGAATGTGAAGACAAATATATGCATATGTAAAACTGAATGTTTTTGTTGTGCCACAGAAATTAGCAGAAATATTGTAAAGCAAGTATACTTCAATAAAGTAAATAAAAAACAAACAAACCAACAAAAACATGGGAACAAACCACCACTGGAACTGAAGTTTAACTGTACTCAAAACAATTAAGATGATACTGATCAGATCACCTATGACTAATTCTAAGATGAGTGTCAGAAAATCTTGGTCATCTCTGTCAACAATGTGCAACCCCAAATTTACATCCTTAATGTGGTCTAGGAAACTATCTCATAGTAACTTGTGTTTAAAGTATTTCTGCCCTCATCATCTGGTGACAGATAAAGCAAGCACTAACCCATAATGGGAAAGGTATATCTATTGTAGACCTCCAGAAATACTTGCAGAAATATTTCCAAAGCAGTAAATAGCATAGTGGTGGAAATGTTTTAAACTTTCCATTTGAAAAGTGTACATATAAGAACCGCAAGGAGAAAGAGAAATTCTAGGTTTCTGTTAGATTGACAACTAAAAGTAAGTACTAGAGAAAAGATTGAGAATATAGGAGAACATTAACATTTTATAATAAATTCCAAAAAATGCACACAAGGATGCAGGAATAGGAGACAGGTAGGAGATGGAAAGAAATTAAGAACAGTTAATTTGTGGTGATTGTCTGGGAATCATGCAATTCTTATAGTAAGTAACAGAACCTCAGGATATCAAATAGTCTGTTCTTGATGAATCTTGATGATTTTAAGGTAAAAAGCTATAGTGTCTGTGCATGCAGAGACTTTTTTAGGAGCATATGTGTTTCTGGGGTTGGGGACCCTAGCTTGACTTTTTATAAAATAGGATCAGAACAATCTTATACTCCAAGTTTCACAACTGTCTCTTACCTTTTATTGTTAACGGCTGAAGTGAGGGGGGGAGGGCGGAGAATGGAATGTGGGATGTCTTACTCCTGCTCTGGGCTTCTTCCTTACTCTCAAATTTGGGGAAATGGCATGACACCACAGAATTCTCTAGACTCCTAAATGGAATTCTAAAATATATTCTAGATATTTTTATTACTCTTTTATTATTCTAAATATTTTTATTAAAAAGATTTTTAAACTATTTTCTACTGTTTTTGCTTATGTCTAAAATGTAATTGGCTTCTGTACAGTAAACTTACTCTTACAACCTTTGTAGAATTTTGGATTTTAAAAGTGTGTGTGTGTGTGTGTGCCTGTGCATGCTAAGTCCAACTCTTTGTAACCCAATGGACTTTACAACCCAGTAGCCCAGCAGGTTCCACTGTCCATGGGATTCTCCAGGCAAGAATACTAGAGTGGGTTGCCATGTCCTTCTCCAGGGGATCTTCTCAACCCAGGAATCAAACCAGCATCTTTTATGTCTCCTGAATTGACAGGCAGGTTCTTTATCACTAGCATCACCTGGGAAGTCCCAGCCCCAGATATGGGTGTATATATATACATATACATATATATATATTTGATTATTTTTATGCCATTTTCATCCTGTCATAATTCCATTTTCTTGTCATTTTGTGCAGGCTAGCACCACCAGTAAAAGGCTGAAAATTAGTGGGGATAATGGACATCTTTGTTTTGCTCCTTAAGGGAATGTGCCTCTCATTTCATCACTATATGCACTTTTTTTGATAGGTATTTCTTTTGTAGCTACCACTTAGCCAGTTAGGAAATTTTCATGCTATTATGATTCAGCAATCTTTTTGTCACAAATGTTATTACATGGTTTAATATTTTCACAAATTCAAGAAAATGTATGTTGTTTTGTAGACACCAGAATTGGATTTAACTCTTTGTTCTATCACAATGTGCCTAACTGAGCATGTATTTACAGGCCTACCAATCTCTCAGTCATTTTCTACTACAAGTCAGCTAATCAGGAGAAGATTTACACAAATAAAATCACTTGTAAGAATCAACTGATCAATAAGAGTAATCAAATAATGACATCCACCATGTTCACCTCTGAAGAAGACTCTCTTGAAACTCTGATTCTTAAACTCTCTCTGTTCATTTAGCATTCTACTCTGTTCTGGGAGATTGTGACTCACTAGCTTAGGTATTCCTTACTACAGTAATCAGTGAAGTCAATTTTTCTTATTTCAGATATAGAAGTGTCATTGTTTGAAAACTGCTTCAATTGCAATGATCATACTTAAAAAAAGTCAACTTGTTAATAAAATGAACATATATTAATAATACTATTCTAATAGCAGAAAAAAAAGAGGAACTAAAGAACTTGAGGGTGAAGAAGTGAAAAAGAAGGCTTAAAACTAAATATTTTTAAAAAGCTAAGATCATGGCATCTGGCCCATTACTTCACTGCAAATAAATGGGAAAAGGTGGAAGAAGTGAAAGATTTCCTCTTCTTCAGCTCTAAAATCACTGTGGACAGTGACTATAGCCATGAAATCAGAAGATATTTGCTTATTTGCAGGAAAGCTGTGACAAACCTATACAGTGTGTTGACAAGCAGAGATATTACTCTGCCAACAAAGGTCCATATAGACAAAGCTATGGTCTTCCCAGTGGTCAGGTACAGTTGTGAGAGCTGGACTGTAAAGAAGGTGGAGCAATAAAAAATTAATGTCTTCTAATTGTGGTGCTGGAAGAGACTCTCAAGAGTCTCTTGGATAGCAAGGAGATCAAACCAGTCAATATTAAGGGAAATCTACACCGAATATTCATTGGAAGAACTGATGTTGAAGTTGAAACTCCAGTATTTTGGTCATCTGATGCAAAAAGCTAATTCGTTGGGTAAGTCCCTGATGCCGAGAAAGATTGAGGGCAGAAGGAGAAGAGGTCATCAGAGGATGAGATGGCTGCATAGCATCACTGAAACAATGGAGGTGAACTTGGGCAAACTTTGGGACATGGTGAGGGACAGGGAGGCCTAACGTTCTGCAGTCCATAGGGTCACAAGGATTTGAACACCACTAGATGACTGAACGACAGAATGATCTCTGTTAGTTTCCAAAGAAAACCATAAAATATCACGGTAATCCAAGCCTATGCCCCAACCAGTAACACTGAAGAAGCTGAAGTTGAACAATTCTATGAAGACCTACAAGACCTTCTAGAACTAACACCCAAAAACGATATCCTTTTTCATTATAAGGGACTGGGATGCAAAAGTAGGAAATCAAGAAACACTGGAGTAACAGGAAAATTTGGCCTTGGAGTACAGAATTAAGCAGGGCAAAGACTAATAGAGTTCTGCCAAGAAAATGCACTGGTCGTAGCAAACACCCTTTTCCAACAACACAAGAGAAGACTCTACACATGGACATCACCAGATGGTCAATACTGAAATCAGATTGATTATATTCATTGCAGCCACAGATGGAGAAGCTCTATACAGTCAGCAAAAACAAAACCGGGAGATGACTGTGTCTCAGATCATGAACTCCTTATTGCCAAATTCAGACTTAAAGAAAGTCGGGAAAACCACTAGACCATTCAGGTATGACCTAAATCAAATCCCTTATGATTATACAGTAGAAGTGAAAAATAGATTTAAGGGACTATATCTGATAGACAGAGGGCCTGATGAACAATGGATGGAGGTTCGTGACATTGGAGACAGGTATCAAGACCATCCCCATGGAAAAGTAATGCAAAAAAGCAAAATGGTTGTCTGAGGAGGCCTTACAAATAGCTCTAAAAAGAAGAGAAGTGAAAAGCAAAGGAGAAAAGGAAAGATACAAGCATCTGAATGCAGAGTTCCAAAGAATAGCAAGGAGAGATAAGAAAGCCTTCCCAAGTGATCAATGTAAAGAAATAGAGGAAAATAACAGAATGGGAAAGACTAGTGATCTCTTCAAGAAAATCAGAGATACCAAGGGAACATTTCAAGCAAAGATGGGCTCAATAAAGGACAGAATTGGTACAGACCTAACAGAAGCAAAAGATATTCAGAAGAGGTGGCAAGAATACACAGAAGAACTGTATAAAAAAGATCTTCAGGACCCAGATAATGACAATGGTGTAATCACTCACCTAAAGCCAGACATCATGGAATGTGAAGTCAAGTGAGCCTTAGAAAGCATCACGATGAACAAAGCTAGTGGAGGTGATGGAATTCCAGTTGAGCTACTCCAAATCCTGAAAGATGATGCTGTGAAAGTGCTGCACTCAATATGCCAGCAAATTTGGAAAACTCAGCAGTGGCCACAGGACTGGAAAAAGTCAGTTTTCATTCCAATCCCAAGAAAGGCAATGCCAAAGAATGCTCAAACTACCGCACAGTTGCACTCATCTCACACGCTAGTAAAGTAATGCTCAAAATTCTCCAAGCCAGGCTTCAGCAATATGTGAACCGTGAACTTTCAGATGTTCAAGCTGGTTTTAGAAAAGGTAGGGGAACCAAAGATCAAATTGCCAACATCCGCTGGATCATGGAAAAAGCAAGAGAGTTCAAGAAAAAAACATCTATTTCTGCTTTATTGACTATGCCAAAGCCTTTGACAGTGTGGATCACAATAAACTGTGGAAAATCTGAAAGAGATGGGAATACCAGACCACCTATGCTGCCTCTTGAGAAACCTATATGCAGGTCCGGAAGCAACAGTTAGAACTGGCCATGGAACAACAGACTGGTTGCAAATAGGAAAAGGAGTCCGTCAAGGCTGTATATTGTCACCCTGCTTATTTAAGTTATATGCAGAGTATATCATGAGAAACGCTGGGCTGGAAGAAGCACAAGCTGGAATCAAGATTGCCAGGAGAAATATCAATAACCTTAGATATGCAGATGACACCACCCTTATGGCAGAAAGTGAAGATGAACTCAAAAGCCTCTTGATGAAAGTGAAAGTGGAGAGTGAAAAAGTTGGCTTAAAGCTCAACATTCAGAAAACGAAGATCATGGCATCTGGTCCCATCACTTCTTGGGAAATAGATGGAGAAACAGTGTCAGAATTTATTTTGGGGGACTCCAAAATCACTGCAGATGGTGACCGCAGCCATGAAATTAAAAGACACTTACTCCTTGGAAGGAAAGTTATGACCAACCTAGATAGCATATTGGAAAGCAGAGACATTACTTTGCCAACAAAGGTCCGTCTAGTCAAGGCTATGGTTTTTCCAGTGGTCATGTATGGATGTGAGAGTTGGACTATAAAGAAAGCTGAGCGCTGAAGAATTGCTGCTTTTGAACTGTGGTGTTGGAGAAGACTCTTGAGAGTCCCTTGGACTGCAAAGAGATCCAACCAGTCCATCCTAAAGGAGATCATTGCTGGGTGTTCATTAGAAGGATTGATGCTGAAGTTGAAACTGCAATACTTTGGCTACCTCATGCGAATAATTGACTCATTAGAAAAGACCCTGTTGCTGGGAGGGATTGGGGGCAGGAGGAGAAGGGGATGACAGAGGATGAGATGGTTGGATGGCATCAACGACTCGAAGAACATGAGTTTGGATAAACTCTGGGAGTTGGTGATGGACAAGGAGGCGTGGCATGCTGCGATTCATGGGGTCCCAAAGAGTTGGACACGACTGAGCGACTGAACTGAACTGAACTGGATGACTCAACAACAACAGCAACAATAATGAATATAAGTTTTGGGGGTGGTTTTTTGTTTTGCTTTGATCTAGTTAATAAGCACACTTTTATTTCTAATCATAAGCATTGTAAAAGTAGGGTAGTAACTGCTGCAACTGAACAGAGTCATGTGAGACCCAGCCTTTTTGGGATCTTCTTGGCTTTCCGTTCATGGTCAGAGATACTTGCAGCAATTCCGAATGTCATAGCCTCATACGATCATGTCCAGAGGCAGAAGGAGCAGTTTCCCCTCAATGTATCTGTTTGAAAAAGTAACAAATCACATGGTTCTTGTTTTTCATGTTAATCATCCATGTATTCCTGGAATCAATCAAAATTATTATTAAGGGTGCTTTGTTTTATGAATATCAAATTGATGGATTCAACTTGTTAACATTGTAATTAGGATTTTGCGTCTATATTTTGAGATTGCACATAATTGTTTCTTCTTATAGTCTTGTCAGTTTTTGTTATCAAGATGTTTTGGATTAATAATTTGAGTTTTCTGTATTTTGGAATCAATTACATGAAATTGGGAATATTTGTCACACTTTATCTGGGCTTGTTTTGGTTGGTACATTTATAACTGCTTACTTTGGTTATTTTCTTTTATAAACAAATATTTATTTGTTTTAGTTGGAGGATAATTACAATATTGTGATGGTTTTGCCACACATTAACATGAATTTGCCATAGGTATACAGATGTCCCCTCCCTCCTGAAATCACTGCCACTTCCCTCCCCACCCTATCCCTCCAAGTTGTCACGGAGCATGGCTTTGGCTTTGCCAAATACATCAAACTCCCGCTGCTATTTTATATGTGGTAATGCATATGTTTCAACGCTATTCTCTTAAATCATCTCACTCTCTCCTTCTCCCACTGTGTCCAAAAGTCTGTCCTTTGTGTCTGCATTTCCTTGCTGCTGTGCCCATAGGATTGTCAGAGCCATCTTTCTATATTCCATATACAGGCAATAATAGACAATATTTATTTTTCTCTTTCTGATTTATTTCACTTGTATAATAAGCTCTAGGTTCACCCACCTCAGTAGAATTGATTCAAATGCTTTCCTTTTTATAGTTGAGTAATATTCCATTGTGTATATGTACCACAACTTCCTTATCCACTCGTGCCAATGGAGATTTAAGTTGCTTCCATGTCCTAGCTATTGCAAATAGTGCTTCATTGAACATTGGAATACATTTGTCTTTTTCAGTTCTGGTTTCCTCAAGGTATTATGCCCAGTGGTGGAATTGCTGGGCCACATGGTAGTTTTATTCCTAGCTTTTTAAGGACTCTCCATACTGTTCACAATAGTGGTTGCATCAGTTTTCATTCCCACCAATAATGCAAGAGGGCTTCCTTTTCTCCACAGCCTCTCTAGCATTTATTTTTTGTAGACTTTTTGATACTGGCCATTCTGACCATGTACGATGATACCTTGTTGTGGTTTTGATTTGTATCACTCTAATAATGAAAGATGTTGAGCATCTTTTTGTGTGTTTATTATCTATCTGTATACCTTCTTTGGAGAAATGTCTGTTTAGGTCTTCTGCCCACTTTTTGACTGGGTTGTTTGTTTTTCTGTTTTTGAGCAGCATGGACTGCTTGTCCAGAAAGTAAGCATAGAAGGAACATACTACAACATAATAAATTCCATATATAACACACATACAGCAAATATTACCTTCACTGGTAAAGATCTGAAACCATTTCTTCTACAATCAAGAACAAGACAAAAACGCCCATTCATATCTCTATTATTGAACATAGTTTTCAAAATCCTAGCGACAGCAATCAGAGGAGAAAACAAAATAAAAGGAATCCAGATTGAAAAACAAGAAGTAAAATTCTCACTGTTTGCAAATGACATGATTCTCTACATAGGAAACCCTAAAGATGCTGTCTTGGCATGAAATATTCCCTTGGTATCGCTAATTTTCTTGAAGAGATCTCTAGTCTTTCCCATTCTGTTGTTTTCCTCTTTTTCTTTGCATTGATCGCTGAGGAAGGCTTTTTATCTCTCCTTGCTATTCTTTGGAACTCTGCATTCAGATGCGTATATCTTTCCTTTTCTCCTTTGCTATTTGCTTCTCTTTTTTTTCACAGCTATTTGTAAGGCCTCCCCAAACAGCCATTTTTCTTTTTTTGCATTTCTTTTCCACAGAGATTGTCTTGATCCCTGTCTCCTGTAAAATGTCATGAACCTCCATCTGTAGTTCATCAGGCACTCTGTCTATCAGATCTAGTCCCTTAAATCTATTTCTCACTTCCATTGTATAATCATAAGGGATTTGATTTAGGCCATACCCGAAATGGTCTTTTCCTACTTTCTTCAATTTAAGTCTGAATTTGGGAATAAGGAGTTCATGAACTGAGCCACAGTCAGCTCCTGGTCTTGTTTTTGGTATGTACCTAACAGAAGCAGAATATATTAAGAAGAGGTGGCAAGGATACACAGAAGAACTGTACAAAAAAGATCTTCAAGACCAAGATAATCATGATGGTGTGATCACTCACCTAGAGTCAGACATCCTGGAATGTGAAGTCAAGTGGGCCTTAGAAAGCAACACTATGAATAAAGCTAGTTGAGGTGATGAAATTCCAGTTGGGCTATTTCAAATCTGGAAAGATGATGCTGTGAAAATGCTGCACTCAATATGCCAGCAAATTTGGAAAACTCAGCAGTGGCCACAGGACTGGAAAAGGTCAGTTTTCATTCCAATCCCAAAGAAAGGCAATGCCAAAGAATGCTCAAACTACCTCAAAATTGCACTCATCTCACATGCTAGTAAAGTAATGCTCAAAATTCTCCAAGTCAGGCTTCAGCAATACATGAACCATGAACTTCCAGATGATCAAGCTGGTTTTAGAAAAGGCAGAGGAACCAGAGATCAAGTTGCCAACATCCTCTGGATCATGGAAAAAGCAAGAGAGTTCCAGAAAACCATCTATTTCTGCTTTATTGACTATGCCAAAGCCTTTGACTGTGTGGATCACAATAAACTGTGGAAAATTCTGAAAGAGATGGGAATATCAGAACACCTGACCCTCCTCTTGAGAAGCCTATATGCAGGTCCGGAGGCAACAGTTAGAACTGGACATGCAACAACAGACTGGTTCCAAATAGGAAAAGGAGTAGGTCAAGGCTGTGTAATGTCACCCTGCTTATTTAACTTATATGCAGAGTACATCATGAGAAACACTGGGCTGGAAGAAGCACAAGCTGGAATCAAGATTGCTGGGAGAAATATGAATAACCTCAGATATGCAGATGACACCACCCTTATGGCAGAAAGTGAAGAGGAACTCAAAAGCCTCTTGATGAAAGTGAAAGTGGAGAGTGAAAAAGTTGGCTTAAAGCTCAACATTCAGAAAACTAAGATCATGGCATCTGGTCCCATCACTTCATGGGAAATAGATGGGGAAACAGTGGAAACAGTGTCAGAATTTATTTTGGGGGGCTCCAAAATCACTGCAGATGGTGACTGTAGCCATGAAATTAAAAGACACTTACTCCTTGCAAAGAAAGTTATGACCAACCTAGACAGCATATTCAAAAGCAGAGACATTACTTTGCCAACAAAGGTCCATCTAGTCAAGGCTATGGTTTTTCCAGTGGTCATGTATGGATGTGAGAGTTGGACTGTGAAGAAGGCTGAGCGCTGAAGAATTGATGCTTTTGAACTGTGGTGTTGGAGAAGACTCTTGAGAGTCCCTTGGACTGCAAAGAGATCCAACCAGTTCATTCTGAAGGAGATCAGCCCTGGGATTTCTTTGGAGGGAATGATGCTAAAGCTGAAACTCCAGTACTTTGGCCACCTCATGCAAAGAGTTGACTCATTGGAAAAGACCTTGATGCTGGGAGGGATCGGGGGCAGGAGGAGCAGGGGATGACAGAGGATGAGATGGCTGGATGGCATCACTGACTCGATAGATGTGAGTCTGGGTGAACTCCGGAAGTTGGTGATGGACAAGGAGGCCTGGCGTGCTGCAATTCATCGGGTCATGAAGAGTCGGACATGACTGAGTGACTCAACTTAACTGACTGAAAGATGCTGTCAGAAAATTACTAGAGCTAATCAATGGATATAGTAATGTTACAGGATATAAAATTAATACAAAGAAATCCCTAGGAATCCTATACAGGAGTCAATGAAAATCAGAAAGGGAAATTAGGGAAAAAATCCCACTCACCATTGCAAAAAAAAAGAATAAAATATTTTTCACCTAAAGAGACAAAATCGTATATGCAAGAAACTATAAAACACTGATGAAAAAATCAAAGATGACACAGACAGTTGGCAAGATATACCACATTTTTGGATTGCAAGAATCAATATAATGAACATGACTACACTACTCAAAGCAATCTATAGATTCAGTGCAATCCCTATAAAACTACCAACAGTTTATTTCTCAGTACCAGAATGAATACTTTCACAATTTGTATGGAAACACAAAAGACCCTGAAAATCCAAAGCAATCTTGAGAAAGAAGGATGGAACTAGAAGAATCAATCTTCTTGACTTCAGTCTATACTGCAAAGCTACAGTCATCAAGACAGTATGGTATTGGCACAAAAACAGAAACTGAGGAAAATAGAAAGCCCAGAGATAAATCCATGCACCTATGGACACCTTAAATTTGATAAAGGAGGTAAAAATATACAATGGAGAAAAGACAGTCTTTCCAATAAATGTGCTGGGAACACTGGTCAACTACATGTAAAAGAATCAAATTAGAATACTTTCTAACACTGTACATAAAAATAAACTCAAAATAGACTAAAGACCTACATGTAAGATAGGAAACTATAAAACTCTTAGAGGAAAACAGACAGAACACTCTGAAATAAATCACAGCAAGATCCTCTATTACCCATCTTCTAGAGTAATGGGAATAAAAATAAACTAAACAAATAGGACCTAATTAAACTTAAAAGCTTTTGTAAACAAAGGAAATTAGAAGCAAGGTGAAAAGACAACCCCCAGAATAGGAGAAGATAATAACAAATAAAACAACTAAAAAGTAATTAGTCTCCAATATATACTTTGATTGTTTTCAAACACAACATCAAGTTTATCAGTGCTATAGTGAGCACTGTATGTGAAGTTTACTTTCTTTATGCAGAGCTAATTGGGTAACCCAGTATCTCAGATCACTCCAGGTACCTTTCATTTTCTGCCATCTTCAGAATCAGTCTCCAATCATTCATGCACAAATAGAAAGGACAGAGAAATTAATGACTCTTGGCTACACATGACCAACGAGAACAGATGGCTATGTATTCCCCCTCGCTTCCTCTGGGTGAGGATTCTCAGATCTAGCATTAACCCTTAAGTTGGCTGTACCTCTTTTTTAGTTTCATTGCACCTGTCCTGTTCTGCTACATGGAACCACATTCTCAGATAAGTATCACATACTTTATGTCTGGTTCTAAGGAAACCCAGGTTAAGGAATTTTTATAATATTTCTCTAATTTCCCTATTTTTGTGTTAATTGTGTTGTTTTATTTTTATAAATCAATTTTGTCTTAGTTTCAAACTTACTGACATCAAATTGCTCACTGTGCTTTATTAAAATGACACTTTATTTAGTCACTTACAAGATGAACCACAAATTTGTATATTTTTAAATAAAAAAAGAAACTTCATCAATTAAACTTTGAAATATTATTGATTGTAATATATCTTGATTTCAGAGATGTTAAAATATAAGAATATATGCATTTTTAAATTTCAAAATCTCACATTGGTATTTGTGATTTTTATCCTTTTAGTTTATTTTTCTATGTATGTTTTGTCTTTTTAAAAATAAGACTTTAGTTTTATTGGTACAAAATTTTATGTTTTTGCTTTCTCTTGTAGTTTTATCTTCCTCAATTATTATCTTAAGATAGTTCTTCAGTTCATTTTCTGTCTTCTCATGTTGTGCTCTAACCTCTTTAACTCTTAGTCATCTTTCCCCTAATATAAGCTTATGGGAAAATAAATGTCTCCTCTAAATAGTTTTATCCAACAAATTCTGGTATATAATTTGGGCTACACATTGGTTCTAAAGTTTTATCTATTATGACTTAGTGTTTACATATAAGCTATTTATATATCCCTTTAAAATTTTCAATGCATATGATACTTTTTAAAGTTAGCTTTCAATATGTAAATATGATATTTATAATGTGATTTGAGGACATGCTCTGAATTATACTGTTTCTTTGTCATTCACTGAGAGTCATTTTTGTGACATTTAGTAAGTATATTATTATTTCTTAACACTTATAAATGTTCTGTTTAGGTTTGAAAATATGTTTATTCCCAAATTCATGGACTCAAAATTTTACTTTCTTATTTTTTTGGTCTCTCCTTTTTGAACTTATATTAGGTACATATATTGTGCCTTTCATATTTTCTGTCTCTTTGGATATCTGTTTTTATTTTCTATAATTTTCTATAGTTATATTTTCTACTTAATTAATTCTCTATTTAGTCATGTTTATAGGCTCTTTGCTATTTGATCTATCCATTGAGGGTTTGTGGGGAATTTTGGTGTGTGTATAGCATTGAGAGAAGTTCAATTTTGTTGATTTTTGGTCCTATTTATTAATTCTGTGTTTTTTATATTTAATATTCATTATTTTAAAGCCTGTATATAATTGTTTTACTGCACAAAAATCTTTGTCTGAAAATTCTTGCTCTTAAAGACAGTACAAATATTGTGTTCATGTTGGGTTGTGAGTTCACATTCAGTGAGACTTTGTGGAAATTCTCTATACTCTGAATTAAATGCTGTTTATCCAGAATACTTTTTTCATGTCTCTGTCACTTTTGACCCCACTGGACATCACTTTTATATTAATTTGTTGGCTTTGCTGTTTCTAGATCATGCAAGAGATGGAATATTTACTCACATAAGGATACACCTATTTATTAGTTCTCAGGGAAACTTTTAATTTACATGTTAATGCCAAGAAAAATATAATTCCCCTCATTTTCTATATGTCAAAGATCAAGTTTTTTTTTCTAAGTCAACTTTTAAATGATAGGGCTTCCCCGGTGGCTCAGATGGTAAATCATCTGTCTGCAATGCAGGAGACCTGGGTTTGATCCCTGGAGAAGGAAATGGCAACCCATTCCAGTACTCTTGCCTGGAAAATACTATGGACAGAGGAGCCTGGTAGGCTATAGTCCATGGGATTGCAGAGTCAGACACAACAGAGTGACTTCACTTTCACTTTTAAGTCCTTTGCTACTGCTACTGCTAAGTCGCTTCAGTCGTGTCCGACTCTGTGTGACCCCGTAGACGGCAGCTCACCAGGCTCCACCGTCCCTGGGATTCTCCAGGCAAGAACATTGGAGTGCGTTGCCATTTCCTTCTCAATTTCAGTCCTTTAAATGTCGAATTAAGTGGTGATATGATCCTCTAATTGTTCTGATTTTCAGTTACCCACAATGTAATGACCAAGCCTTACCTATTGTATGGCTGATAAGCACAAAAATTTTTGTCACTGAGACTGCAACACCCAACTCCAATCCATAACGTCTTCAAACAACTGCAGTCTCTATTTTTTCTTACCAATCTAGTTTTCAGCTTCTTCTTTATATTTGATCTGTCAATATTTCCATTCTGATATACTTGGAAATGGTTTTTAAATAATCTCTTTTGAACATTTATGTGAAAGGGTATTTAGGACTTGAATTTTTTACCTAAGCATTGAAAAATAAAACTCAAATTCACTTATTTCATGTTCGTTTCAAAGTTTAATGAAATAAAATGCTCAGACACTTCACATTTTACCTGATGTGGATGAAAAATATCTTAATTATGTCCTTAAATAGTAGAACTGCACAATAGGTTAGACACGTAGATTCCCCAAAACCAAGCTATTATAAATCATTGTACAATATGGAAATCTTCACTAGCTTTTCTGGTAGAAGAGAATATAATTGCAGGCCTTTTTATCCAACCAAAATTAGCAGTTGCTATTTTTCTACTCCAGAAAAATATATCTAATAGTAGTTTAGTGAGACTTCATCACTGCAAAATGTCGCTAGTATAAGAAAAAAAAAAACCTCATATATTCAGAGAAACACTATGTTTAGTTCATTTATCTAGCCTATCAACCTCTAAATTTGACCATTTTTTATGTATAACTACAGCAATGAATTATGAAGTTAGGAATAAATAATTCATTACATAGGCCTTTGATTTGTTCCTTATCACTAATGACAGTAGCCACCAACTAAAAGTGTCACTGAAATAAATTTTTAGACAGATACTATAAATGTATAATATTATAATGTGTTAAAATCCTTGAGTAGAAAACAAATGCTAACGATTCAAAATCAAATACACAAATATAGAACTGGTGATTTAAGCAGCTTTAAATATAGTTGTTTGCGTAATTTTGTTCAAATGAGGTATCAAATCATATTTTTAAAGATATCACAGTGAATACTTATCATGATGATTAGTGACTTTTTTTTCCCAGCTCTAAATCCACTCTTTCTTGCCTTGTCTAGTGTAATTGGTATCGCTCCACACCAAGGCATTATTTCTTTGATATCTGGTACAATGTTTATCCCCAGATGACATTAAAAGGAATCTGGAATGAAAAGTAAAAGAGGTTTTCTTCTTGGTTCTGGTAGTTTTTTTCTTTTTTCCTCTGTTGGTCAGTGACTTGACAGACACCTGTTGGGGATGCACCTTCAGCAAGATTCACCAGTATCTCAACAGTCAGCTTTCTTGCTAATGGTATGTGGGAAACCCAGTGGTGTATGCTTTCCAGCTAGTTTCACATCACTGCAGAGTAGGATTGCTATATTAGCAATTAAAACATAAGACATCTAATTAAATTGGAATTTCAGTTTAACACTATTTTTACAATATTTGAGATATACTAACTTTTTGAGACTTCCCTGGTGGCTCAGACAGTAAAAGCATCTGCCTACAATGCGGGAGACCTGGGTTCGATCCCTGGGTTGGGAAGATCCCCTGGAGAAGGAAATGGCAACCCACTCCAGTATTCTTGCCTGGAAAATCCCGTGGACAGAGGAGCCTGGCAGGCTACAGTCCATGGGGTCGCAAAGAGTCAGACACGACTGAGCGACTTCACTTGACTTGACTATACTAACCTTTTACTCATTATCTATTTGATATTCAAATTTTACTCAGCATTCTCTATTTTATATGGCAAACCTATGTCCAGTGGGAGTTTTCTGCATGTCAGCTGGGATAGCTGGCATCCTGGTTGGCAGCCGTCTGCTCAGCAGCTCTAATCTGCTATACCTTTGCGAACTTTGTTATCCAATGGGCCACAACCACATTTTCACCAACAAATCTGAATTTCATCCTGGGTTGGAGTGGAGGGGGGTAGTTCTTCCAGTTCTTTCTTTCTTCCTTGTATACCCTCCTTGGCCTTCGATGTAGTACCTGATCTTTACCTTTGTTATCTCTGTATATTTTAAAAGTTGTTTTTTATTTAGCAATCATCTTTAATTAGTTATCATTATTTATATTGCATTTACCCTGTGCCAATTACTGGAATGATTCTACTTCTTAAGTGGGTCCTGACTAATGCAGGATTAGCACTGGAAGTGGCCCTGGAGATAAACCTTTAAAGATGAGATTAAGGGATTGGTTTTGTCTTATTCATGGGCATGTACACAGTGCTGATATCCTGACCACTGGGACACAGGATGCTAATAATTCAAGGCAAGCAGTTGTATCAAAATTAATCACACTACCACCTATAGTTGATTCTGATGAAGTGCCAACTGAAGCACATACCTTAGGAGCCTAAATGGCTGTTGCATTGGGCCATTAAGCAATCATGGTACATATAAAAATTGTGTTATGAGAGGAGGCTCCTGAGTGTACTGGAGAATTAAAAAAAAAATAAAATAAATGACAAGCTCAAGTCCTTTAACCCTTGGTCCAACTCATGGTCTGAAAATCAAAGAACTTTTATAAAAGCCTTCATAAAATCTCATTTATTTTAGCCATAGAGCTGATTTTGCTTGAGAATCAAACACACCAATTGTGCAAAGTGGTAAATAACATCACTTGAGTTCACAATAGGAACCAAACTTGGAATTGAAAACATTGGTTTGAACACAGATGCAATGTCTACATCAAGCTCACAAATAAATCTGAGCTTCCCTTGCAAATGGAAGAAGGTTTTCTACTTGGGTGAAAGGTGACTAGTTGCTTTGTATTTGTAAACACTGTGATAACCTACGGAGAAGGCAATGGCACCTCACTCCAGTACTCATGCCTGGAAAATCCCATGGATGGAGGAGCCTGGAAGTCTGTAGTCCATGGGGTCGCTAGAGTCAGACACGATTGAGCGACTTTACTTTCACTTTTCACTTTCATGCATTGGAGAAGGAAATGGCAACCCTCCAGTGTTCTTGCCTGGAGAATCCCAGGGACGGGAGAGCCTGGTGGGCTGTCGTCTATGGGGTCGCACAGAGTCGGACACGACTGAAGTGACTTAGCAGTGATAACCTAACTGTTTGCAGATGCCATGAGGTTGCTTTTTCTTCTCTATTGATGCCACTAGACACACAACTAGAGTCAAACATCAAAATTCTTCCCATAAGATCCAGTGGCTCTTGTGTGTGCATGTTCAGACATTCAGTCATGTCTGACTCTTTGTGACTCCATGAAGTAGCCCACCAGGCTCTTATGCTCATGGGATTTCCCAGTCAAGAATACTGAAGTGGGTTGCCATTTCCTACCCCAGGGGATGTTCCTGACCCAGGGATTGAACCCATGTTGCCTGTGTCTCCCTCGGTGGCAGGTAGACTCTTTAACCACTGAGCCACCTGGGAAGCTCCTAGTGACTCTCACCCTCCAGCTTATTTCCAGCATCTGGAAGAGCAATTTCCTAGCTATTAATTTGTGGAAAACACAATAATAATCACCAACCAGCAAGTCTCATTGGCATTTTATTGAGGCTTCTTAGTGTATTTTGCTGGAGTCCCAGCAGGTGGCTTCCGTTGGAGCAGTGTGCTGGGATGAGGTCTTTACCCTCCAGGGAGTTTTGCCAGAGACACACCTTCCAATGAGTGTTATTAACAGTCCAGCAGGCATTCCTTACTTCCAGGTAAAAGGAACTGCTATAAATAAACTTTTAGTAATGTGGTGTTGGGGTATAGAGGGAAGGGAAGCTTTAAAGTAGTATGATTTTAAAGACCTATGAAAGGTCTCCTTTAGGAAACTTCTGCCTCTGGACTGTGAACATCATAAGAATTTCTCAGTTTATTTTCCCTAGTTTAGGTGAGATAGAATGACTAAAGTTGGCTGGAATTGGGTATTTCCCTCCCCCAGATTAATAGGGCTGTAATTAACACCTCAGCTGGTTAGGATCTGGTTAACCTGATGAAAGTGAAAGTGGAGAGTGAAAAAGTTGGCTTAAAGCTCAACATTCAGAAAACGAAGATCATGGCATCTGGTCCCATCACTTCATGGGAAATAGATGGGGAAACAGTGGAAACAGTGTCAGACTTTATTTTTTTGGGGCTCCAAAATCGCTGCAGATGGTGGTTGCAGCCATGAAACTAAAAGACGCTTACTCCTTGGAAGGAAAGTTATGACCAACCTAGATAGCATATTCAAAAGCAGAGACATTACTTTGCTGACAAAGGTTCATCTAGTCAAGGCTATGGTTTTTCCAGTGGTCATGTATGGATGTGAGAATTGGACTGTGAAGAAGGCTGAGCGCCGAAGAATTGATGCTTTTGAACTGTGGTGTTGGAGAAGACTCTTGAGAGTCCCTTGGACTGCAAGGAGATCCAACCAGTTCATTCTGAAGGATGAAGGCCCTGGGATTTCTTTGGAAGGAATGATGCTAAAGCTGAAACTCCAGTACTTGGCCACCTCATGCAGAGTTGACTCATTGGAAAAGACTCTGATGCTGGGAGGAATTGGGGGCAGGAGGAGAAGGGGATGACAGAGGATGAGATGGCTGGATGGCATCATTGACTTGATGGATGTGAGTCTGGGTGAACTCCGGGAGTTGTTGATGGACAGGGAGGCCTGCTGTGCTGCGATTCATGGGGTCGCAAAGAGTAGGACACGACTGCGTGACTGAACTGAACTGAGCTGAACTAGTCTCTCCTAAGGGCAGGGCTTATTTGTGAAGAACAGGATGGTCTGTAGTATTTCCAAATGGTTTCTTTTTCCCCTCCTCATGCCAGAAGCAGGAGGAAATTTTTCTCTGATATTTACTATTGTGATCTGTCTGATCAAATCCTTGAAGGCAAACCTCACAATACTGTGGGGACCCCAGATTGGCTCCTTCTGGAGCTTTTAACTTTCAAGCTTGAAAGTTAAAAGTTCTGTGGCACTGATTCCAGAGGAGGTATCCACTCATGATTTCTGAGTATGAGCTCTAGTAGCCTGACTTCCTCTCTCTCCCCCAAGTTTTGGGTTAAATGTTTGCCCTGTGTCACACAAGATCTCTTCTAGATCCAAGAAGAGTTGTTGATGTTTCCAGTGTGTTTAGCTTTTTACTTGCTACTGGTGACTCCAACCTCCTACATATAAACTTAAAGCTATAAAGAAATCCATACAGTCACTACAATAATATAGTGCCATTTATCAGATCAGATCAGATCAGTCGCTCAGTTGTGTCTGACTCTTTGAGACCCCATGAATCGCAGCACGCCAGGCCTCCCTGTCCATCACCAACTCCCAGAGTTCACTCAGACTCACGTCCATCGAGTCAGTGATGCCGTCCAGCCATCTCATCCTCTGTCGTCCCCTTCTCCTCCTGCCCCCAACCCCTCCCAGCATCAGAGTCTTTTCCAATGAGTCAACTCTTCACATGAGGTGGCCAAAGTACTGGAGTTTCAACTTTAGCATCATTCCTTCCAAAGAAATCCCAGGGCTGATCTCCTTCAGAATGCACTGGTTGGATCTCCTTGCAGTCCAAGGGACTCTCAAGAGTCTTCTCCAACACCACAGTTCAAAAGCATCAATTCTTCGGCGCTCAGCCTTCTTCACAGTCCACCTCTCACATCAATACATGACCACAGGAAAAACCATAGCCTTGACTAGATGAACCTTTGTTGGCAAAGTAAGGTCTCTGCTTTTAAATATGCTATTTATAACGTGTATCATTTAAAGTTCTCTTTATCTACTTTTAGAATCACTCTTTACTAGTAACAATTTTTGTATTAAATCTTTCTTTTTCAGATAATTGTCATGTTTTCTTTCTATTGACTGGATCCTAATGCATTTGTAATTATTTATGCTTTACCCATATTTAAACACCCTTGACATCTGGGAAGCAATCCAATGGCTCCACATTCACCACAAATTTATAATATGTAATTTCTGTTAAATAGTGTATGTGGTAGCTGCAGTGTTCAAGACTCTAAAAACTATAGTAGAGTTGTAAATTCCCAACAATTGCTGTGTAGAGAAGCTTATAGGGGCATAGAAATAATATACACAGAACTCTTTCTGCAGTTAAGTTTATGTACCACAGTTTTTCAGCCACTCACAGATTGTATGAGCTTTTTGATATCAATTTAATTAATACACTTTCCTCTTAAATTAGCTAAAGGTGGGTTCTTATTGTTTGCAACCAAAAACCCTGACTAGTACAGTACCAAATATCAAGGTAAATTACATTTTTTAGTAATTGAGAAACTTCTTCCAGACCAATGATTTAAATTCATCATTGATCTGGCATACTTTTAAAATTCTGACTCATGACCAAATAATTTTTTTTACTATTACTGGAACCAGGTAATTTTTTTTTTTTTTTCTAAGCAAAATCTGGACATAGACATTTTCTTACTGTATGGAAAACCTTACATAGAGAGTTTGGTTTTAAAGTTACAGCCACTTGACATACTTTGTAATTGGCAGGAGCCAGAAGGAGAGTTAGGTAAATTGATCTGTTGAGGAAGTTATATGTTTGACAGCAATGTTTTTGAATGTACATGTGGAGAGCTATTAGATGGTATGGCTGGATGGTGAGGAGGATGGAGATGATGGAGAGAAACTACCAGAGATTTGGGAGGAAGAAGGAAAGCAATACGAATGCAAGCAGAGGGCTCAATAGTACAAATGTTGGCCAATGAGAAATTGCTGATGGCAGGGAAGCTTGAAGGATTTTGAGAACAAAAATAATAAGTATATAATTATGAGCATGGCTTTTTTCCTTCATATCTACCAGTATTTATTTAAAAGTTAATGATTTTATAGTTTTCCTTAGAACATTTAAAATAAAGCTACCAATTTATCTTTTAAAATTTTGATGTAATAATAATATCCCAGGTCATTCTGATGTATGTAATTTTTAAAATACCTGTTTTCTTTCCTGGGACACAAAACTTCAGTGAACTCTCCCTTATTCCCATCAACTCTAAAGGAGGCCATTTTGATTTTCCACATGAACATATTTAATAGGTGACTATTTATTTGGAATATAACAGTTTTGGAAAACTGTTTCTTCAGTATGCTTCTCAAAAGATTGTCTCATCATTAACAAAACAGTAGGAAAAAGAAATTTAGATATGAGAAATAATTTTAATAAATATAGATGTGCATTAACAATTTATTTACATTCAAAAACTTAGACAAATTAACATGTTTATAGATTTGGCAATGAGAAAATTTGCAATTGCCAAGAAAATGACATGATAAATCCAGAGTAAAAGTAACCTCACTTCAGTGCAGTCACTCAGTCATGTCCAACTCTTTTGACCCCATGGACAGTAGCATGCCAGGCTTCCCTTTCCCTTACCAACTCCTGGAGCTTGCTCAAGTTCATGTCCATCAAGTTGGTGACACCATCCAACCATCTCATTCTCTGTCTTCCACTTCTCCTCCTGTCTTCAACCTTTCCCAGCATCAGGGTTTTTCCCAATGAGTCAGTTCTTCGCATCAGGTGGCCAAAGTATTAGAGCTTCAGCTTCAGCATCAGTCCTTCCAATGAACACCCAGGACTGATCTCCTTTAGGGTGGACTGGTTGGATCTCCTTGCAGTCCAAGGGACTCTCAAGAGTCTTCTCCAACACCACAGTTCAAAAGCATCAATTCTTTGGTGCTCAGCTTTCTTTATGGTTCAACTCTCACATCCATACATGACTTTTGGAAAAACCATAGCTTTGACTAGACAGACTTTTGTTGGCAAAGTAATGTCTCTGGTTTTGAATATGTTGTCTAAGCTGGTCATAGCTTTTCTTCCAAGGAGAAAATGTCTTTTAATTTTGTGGCTGCAGTCACCATGTGCGGTGATTTTGGAGCCCGGGAAAATAAAGTCTGTCACTGTTTCCATTGTTTCCCCGTCTATTTGCCATGCAGTGATGGGATCAGATGCCATGATCTTGGTTTTTTGAACGTTGAGTTTTAAGCCAACTTTTTCACTTTCCTCTTTCACCGAAAGGTTCTTTAGTTCCTCTTCACTTTCTGCCTTAAGGGTGGTGTCATCTGTATATCTGCAGTTATTGATATTTCTCCCAGCATAATCTTGATTCTACCATGTGTTTCACCCAGCCCAGCATTTCAAATGATGTACTTTGCATATAAATTAAATAAGCAAAATGACAATATACAGTCTTGAGATACTCCATTCCCAGGTTGGAACCAGTCTGTTGTTCCATGTTCAGTTCTAACTGTTGTTTCTTTACCTGCATGCAGATTTCTCAGGAGGCAGATTAGGTGGTCTTGATTCTCATCTCTTGAAGAATTTTCCACAGTTTGTTGTGACTGACACAGTTAAAGGCTTTGGTATAATCAATAAAGCAGAAGTAAGTGTTTTTCTGGAACTTTCTTGCCTTTTCTATGATCCAACGGATGTTGGCAATTTGATCTCTGGTTTCTCTGCCTTTATTTCTCCTCAGTATCTCCACTGTGTATTCCACTATCTCCACTCTATATTCTCCACTATCGCTGCTATTTCCACTGTATATTCCACTATCTGCACAACCTCACCATATTCACTGTATATTTCATTGCATAGTCTGAATTTGTTTCATAAGCAAATAGCTCTAAGATGATCAGTGTGTGGAATTCAATGGGAACTTTGCCCTGGCAGAATAGATTTCCAAAATAAAAACAAAATCCTAAGTATAAAAACACAGAATGATTTTACTATTGTTACTGTTCAGTCACTAAGTCATGTCATTTGCAACCCCATGGAAGGGAGCACACCAGGACTCCCTGTCCCTTACCATCTCTGGGAGTTTGCCCAAGTTGATGTCCATGGAATTATTAATAGCATCCAATCATTTTATCCTGTGTGGTCCTCTTCTCCTCCTTTGTCCTCAGTCTTAACCAATTTCAGGGTACTATTCAATGAGTCAACTCTTCACATCATGTGGCCAAAGTATTTGAGCTTCAGCATCAGTCCTTCCAATGAGTTTTCAGGGTGGATTTTGTTTAGGATTGACTGGTTTCATCCAAGTCTTCTCCAGCACCACAGTTGAAAATCATCAATTCTTCAGCACTCTGACTTTTCTGTGGCCCAGCTCTTGCTCTGCACATGACTACTGGAAAGACCATAGCCTTGACTATTTGGACCTTTGTCAGCAAAGTGATTTATTTTATTTTTAATACACTCTCTAGGTTTGTCATAGCATTCATTCCAAGAAGCAATTGTTTTTTAATTTCATGGCCTGCAGTCACCATCCTCAGTAACTATTCTTATGAGACTTTAAATTCAGAAACTGTAAAACTACATTCTGATAATTTTTGAATATGTAGTGTGTATTCTGAAATAAAAGTATCCTTTTCCAGTGACACTCAACTTTTTACATGGAGTTAATACATAGCAGAGGGCAGAATTTTAGGAAATAATTGGTTTATATCATGCATCTAGATGAAGATTCTTAGTACAAAGCTTGGAGCTGGTGCACTGAGATGACCCAGAGGGATGGTATTGGGGAGGAAGGAGAGAGGGGGGTTCAGGATGGGGAACACGTGTATACCTGTGGCGGATTCATGTTCATGTATGGCAAAACCAATACAATATTGTAAAGTAATTAACCTCCAATTAAAATAAATTTATATTAAAAAAAGTATGCAGCAACCCCACTGCTGGGCATACACACTGAGAAAACCAGAAGGGAAAGAGACACGTGTACCCCAATGTTCATCGCAGCACTGTTTATAATAGCCAAGACATGGAAGCAACCTAGATGTCCATCAGCAGATGAATGGATAAGAAAGCTGTGGTACATATACACAATGGAGTATTACTCAGCCATTAAAAAGAATACATTTGAATCAGTTCTAATGAGGTGGATGAAACTGGAGCCTATTATACAGAGTGAAGTAAGCCAGAAGGAAAAACATAAATACAGTATACTAATGCATATATATGGAATTTAGAAAGATGGTAACAATAACCCGGTGTACGAGACAGCAAAAGAGACACTGATGTATAGAACAGTCTTATGGACTCTGTGGGAGAGGGAGAGGGTGGGAAGATTTGGGAGAATGGCAATGAAACATGTAAAATATCATGTAGGAAACGAGTTGCCAGTCCAGGTTCGATGCATGATGCTGGATGCTTGGGGCTGGTGCACTGGGACGGCCCAGAGGGATGGTATGGGGAGGGAAGAGGGAGGAGGGTTCGGGATGGGGAACACATGTATACCTGTGGCGGATTCATTTTGATATTTGGCAAAACTAATACAATTATGTAAAGTTTAAAAATAAAATAAAATTAGAGAGGAAAAAAAAAAAAAGTATGGGGAAGCTAAAACTAATTTAGCAATTGTGTGATTTAATGATGGATTGGAAACCATTAACATATATATCATTTAGAAGAAAAGAATATGTTAGCTTTGTTACAAGATGGAGCAAAGTGAACAAAAGACAACAAGTCTGTTCACTTATTTAAAATAAAGGGGAAAACAGTCACCTATAAATTAACCTACAAAATCTACATGGATGCAATCAAAGCTTTTCAAAATCACTTCAAAACCACAGACTCAATATAAGGCAAAATTTTGCAGTAGCCCTGAGGCCAGGGGCGGCAGCGAGGAGGAGCAATCCCATGACCCAGGACAGGGGTGGTGGCCGGGAGGACCAACCCCACGTTCAAGGAGCCCTGGCACAGGAGGGCCTAGAGGAGCTATCCCACGTTGAAGGTCAGGAAGGGCGGCGGTGAGGAGATACCCCTCGTCCAAGGTAAGGAGCAATAGCTGCACTTTGCTGGAGCAGCCGTGAAGAGATATCCCACGCGCAAGGTAAGAGAAACCCAAGTAAGACGGTAGGTGTTGCAAGAGGGCAACAGAGGGCAAACACACTGAAACCATAATCACAGAAAACCAGTCAATCTAATCACACTAGGACCACAGCCTTGTCTAACTCAATGAAACTAAGCCATGTCTGTGGGGCAACCCAAGATGGGCGGGTCATGGTGAAGAGATCTGACAGAATGTGATTCACTGGAGAAGGGAATGGAAAACCACTTCAGTATTCTTGCCTTGAGAACCCCATGAACAGTATGAAAAAGCAAAATCATAGGATACTGAAAGAGAAACTCCCCAGGTCAGTAGGTGTCCAATATGCTACTGGAGATCAGTGGACAAATAACTCCAGAAAGAATGAAGGGATGGAGCCAAAGCAAAAACAATACCCAGCTGTGGATGTGACTGGTGATAGAAGCAAGGTCCAATGCTGTAAAGAGCAATATTGCATAGGAACCTGGAATGTCAGGTCCATGATAAAGACAAATTGGAAGTGGTCAAACAAGAGATGGAAAGAGTGAATGTCGACATTCTAGAAATCAGCGAACTGAAATGGACTGGAATGGGTGAATTTAACTCAGATGACCATTATATCTACTACTGCAGGCAGGAATCCCTCAGAAGAAATGGAGTAGCCATCAGGGTCAACAAAAGAGTCCGAAATGCAGTACTTGGATGCAATCTCAAAAACGACAGAATGATCTCTGTTCATTTCCAAGGCAAACCATTCAATATCACAGTCATCCAAGTCTATGCCCCAACCAGTAATGCTGAAGAAGCTGAAGTTTAAAGGTTCTATGAAGACCTACAAGATGTTTTAGAACTAACACCCAAAAAAGACGTCCTTTTCATTATAGGAGACTGGAATGCAAAAGTAGGAAGTCAAGAAACACCTGGAGTAACAGAAAAATTTGGCCTTGGAACACGGAATGAAGAAGGGCAAAGGCTAATAGAGTTTTGCCAAGAATATGCACTGGTCATTACAAATACCCTCTTCCAACAACACAAGAGAAGACTCTATACAAGGACATCACCAGATGGTCAACACCGAAATCAGAATGATTATATTCATTGCAGCCAAAAATGGAGAAGTTCTATACAGTCAGCAAAAACAAGACCAGGAGCTGACTGTGGTTCAGACCATGAACTCCTTATTGCCAAATTCAGACTTAAATTGAAGAAAGTCAGGAAAACCACTAGACCATTCAGGTATGACCTAAATCAAATCCCTTATGATTATACAGTGGAAGTGAGAAATAGATTTAAGGGCCTAGATCTGATAGATAGAGTGCCTAATGAACTATGGAATGAGGTTCGTGACACTGTACAGAAAACAGGGATCAAGACCATTCCCATAGAAAATAAATGCAAAAAAGCAAAATGGCTGTCTGGGGAGGCTTTACACATAGCTGTGAAAAGAAGAGAAGCGAGAAGCAAAGGAGAAAAGGAAAGATATAAACATCTGAATGCAGAGTTCCAAAGAATAGCAAGAAGACATAAGAAAGCCTTCTTCAGTGATCAATGCAAAGAAATAGAGGGAAACAATAGAATGGGAAAGACTAGCAATCTCTTCAAGAAAATCAGAGATACCAAAGGAACATTTCAGGCAAAGATGAGCTCGATAAAGGACAGAAATGATATGGACCTAATAGAAGCAGAAGATATTAAAAAGAGATGGCAAGAATACACAGAAGAACTGTAGAAAAAAGGTCTTCACGATCCAGATAATATGATGGTGTGATCACTGACCTAGAGCCAGACATCCTGGAATGTGAAGTCAAGTGGGCCTTAGAAAGCATCACGATGAATAAAGCTAGTGGAGGTGATGGAATTCCAGTTGAGCTATTCCAAATCCTGAAAGATGATACTGTGAAAGTGCTGCACTCAATATGCCAGCAAATTTGGAAAACTCAGCAGTGGCCACAGGACTGGAAAAGGTCAGTTTTCATTCCAGTCCCAAAGAAAGGCAATGCCAAAGAATGCTCAAACTACCGCACAGTTGCACTCATCTCACACGCTAGTAAAGTAATGCTCAAAATTCTCCAAGCCAGGCTTCAGCAATATGTGAACCGTGAACTTTCAGATGTTCAAGCTAGTTTTAGAAAAGGCAGAGGAACCAGAGATCAAATTGCCAACATCCGCTGGATCATGGAAAAAGCAAGAGAGTTCCAGAAAACCATCATTTCTGCTTTATTGACTATGCCAAAGCCTTTGACAGTGTGGATCACAATAAACTGTGGAATTTTCTGAAAGAGATGGGAATACCAGACCACCTATGCTGCCTCTTGAGAAATCTGTATGCAGGTCAGGAAGCAACAGTTATAACTGGGCTTAGAACAACAGACTGGTTGCAAATAGGAAAAGGAGTCCGTCAAGGCTCTATATTGTCACCCTGCTTATTTAACTTATATGCAGAGTACATCATGAGAAACGCTGGGCTGGAAGAAGCACAAGCTGGAATCAAGATTGCCAGGAGAAATATCAATAACCTCAGATATGCAGATGACACCACCCTTATGGCAGAAAGTGAAGAAGAACTCAAAAGCCTCTTGATGAAAGTGAAAGAGGAGAGTGAAAAAGTTGGCTTAAAGCTCAACATTCAGAAAACAAAGATCATGGCTTCTGGTCCCATCACTTCATGGGAAATAGATGGGGAAACAATAGAAACAGTATCAGACTTTATTTTTTTGGGTTCCAAATTCACTGCAGATGGTGATTGTTGCCATGAAATTAAAAGACACTTACTCCTTGGACGAAAAGTTATGACCAACCTAGATAGCGTATTGAAAAGCAGAAACACTACTTTGCCAACAAAGGTCCGTCTAGTGAAAGCTATGCTTTTTCCAGTGGTCATATATGGATGTGAGAGTTGGACTGTGAAGAAATCTGAGCATGAAGAATTGATTGTTTTGAACTTTGGTATCGGAGAAGACTCTTCACTTGACTGCAAGGAGATCCATCCAGTCCATTCTGAAGGAGATCAGCCCTGGGTGTTCTTTGGAAGGAATGATGCTAAAGCTGAAACTCCAGTACTTTGGCCACCTCTTGCGAAGAGTTGACTCATTGGAAAAGACTGTGATGCTGGGAGGGATTTTGGGCAGGAGGAGAAGGGGATGACAGAGGATGAGATGGGTGGATGGCATCACCAACTCAATGGACGTGAGTGTGAGTGAACTCTGGGAGTTGGTGATGGACCGGGAGGCCTGGCGTGCTGCGATTCATGGGGTCGCAAAGAGTCAGACGTGACTGAACTGAACTAAACTGAACTGAAGGTCACTAGTGTGGATCCCAGTGCTTCTAGTTTGTCAGTGGTTTAAAACTAGGGTGCATTAGTCTTTTCTCTATATACATACCAGTTTCCTACATCTTTCCACTGAATCTGAATTCATTGTTTAGGAAAGTGATTCTTGGGTATGAACTTTTGAAACAGCTCCCTTAGTAATTCTGATGATCACTACTTGAAAACACTATTGACTAACAATTTTTCAAATAATAATGCTTAGTCTTTGCTCATACTTTAATAACTGTTTTTTAAACTAAGTAACTGCTATGTGAAAAATGAAAGCCCATAATAGTAAAACATATGTTTTGAATTTTTCTCTCAATATTTTACTTTGAATTTACATTCTCTGTTCAAAGAAAAGTACAAAAAAGAAGTCAGGACCACTAACAGAACTGTCTATGCTTATTTTAAGATAACACTTTTAAAAAAGTACCATTAAATCTTTTTTTTTTTCCCCAGAAGCAGAACATTAATGATTATCTTATTGGTATTATTAAATCAAGAGTAAGATGATAAGGAGTATTTTCATATTACCCCAGTTTAAGTGACAATACTCTTTGGTGTAGTTCTCAATGTTATTATGACCAAAGGTTGTTTTTGTCAAAGAACTCTTTCAGTTCAGTTTTCACCACAAGGGAAAATGATACCACTCTCACTCGAGCGGTTAGAACCTAACTAAAAATGTTAATGTTGATTTTTGTTTTTTTTTGTTTGTTTGTTTTTGTTTTTTGTTTGTTTGTTTGTTTTTAATTTTATTTTATTTTTAAATTTTACAATATTGTATTAGTTTTGCCAAATATCGAAATGAATCCGCCACAGGTATACCTGTGTTCCCCATCCTGAACCCTCCTCCCTCCTCCCTCCCCTACCCTCCCTCTGGGTCGTCCCAGTGCACCAGCCCCAAGCATCCAGTACCGTGCATCGAACCTGGACTGGCGACTCATTTCATACATGATATTATACATATTTCAATGCTATTCTCCCAAATCTCCCCACCCTCTCCCTCTCCCACAGAGTCCATAAGACTGATCTATACATCGGTGTCTCTTTTACAGTCTGGTACACAGGGTTATTGTTACCATCTTTCTAAATTCCATATATATGCGTTAGTATACTGTATTGGTGTTTTTTTTTTCTGGCTTACTTCACTCTGTATAATAGGTTCCAGTTTCATCCATCTCATTAGAACTGATTCAAATGTATTCTTTTTAATGGCTGAGTAATACTCCATTGTGTATATGTACCTCAGCTTTCTTATCCATTCATCTGCTGATGGGCCTCTACATAGAAAACCCTAAAGACTCCACCAGAAAATTACTAGAACTAATCAATGATTATAGTAAAGTTGCAGGATATAAAATCAACACACAAAAATCCCTTGCATTCCTATACACTAATAATGAGAAAACAGAAAGAGAAATTAAGGAAACAATGCCATTCACCATTGCAACAGAAAGAATAAAATACTTAGGAATATATCTACCTAAAGAAAGTAAAGACCTATATATAGAAAACTATAAAACACTGGTGAAAGAAATCAAAGAGGACACTAATAGATGGAGAAATATACCATGTTCATGGATTGGAAGAATAAATATAGTGATAATGAGTATACTACCCAAAGCAATTTATAGATTCAATGCAATACCTATCAAGCTACCAACGGTATTCTTCACAGAGCTAGAACAAATAATTTCACAATTTGTATGGAAATACAAAAAACCTCGAATAGCCAAAGCTATCTTGAGAAAGAAGAATGGAACTGGTGGAATCAACCTACCTGACTTCAGGCTCTATTACAAAGCCACAGTTATCAAGGCAGTATGATTTTTGTTTTTTCCTGAAAACCACAGTCAACCCATCAGGAGTTTCATTTACTTTTCCTTCAAAATACACTGAAAATCCAGCATTTCACTAGCCATCCTAGTCTAAAACACACCCATCTCTCCAAATGGCCCCAGTTTTTATTTCTGCCTCTAGTCTTCCACATGCCTTAAAGTCAATCCTTCAGGCAGCTGCCACTGTGATCTCATACATCTTAAAATTAGTTTATGTCACTTCACTGTTCTAAGCTCTGCAAATGGCATCCAAAAATATTTAGATTAAAACTCACTCCTTCTCATGGTATATCAGTCTACGTGACTTTACCTAATCTACTGTGTGAAGATCTCCAGCATTTCTGTCTAAAACTCTTTTCTGCCCTCCTGCTGTTCTCTTTACAGTCAAACTTTGATTAAGAGATATGAACACACATTCTCTCTGTCTTGAAAGCTATTCCTTCAAATGTTGGTGTAACTCACTTCTTTTGTCATTTTTATCTCTCTTCAAATGTACTTCATCATAGGCTTTTGATGACCCTGAAATAGTCTTCCTAAGGCACTACCTGACCTTTTATTTTGTTCATTTATTCTTCTTTGTATTACCTAAAATAATGTTTCCTTGATTGCTTGTTTAAAATCTGTTTCCCTCATGAGAATATGAACCATGAATCATACTTTTAAAAAACTGTATTTTTAAATAATTTTATTAATATTTAATTTAAAAATGATTGTAAACTGAATTTAGAAAAGTACTTGCATGTTAAGAAAGTAATGCATATATATATATATATATATATATATGTTTAAATGAGTGAATTAGAAGAAAAGGAAAATGTTCCACAGTGCCCTTTTCCCAAAATATTAGTCACCTCTTTCACACTGCCTCAATTGCCTACAGCTTGTGAGATGCTCTACATTAACTTTCTGTATTTAATGGCACTTTATTAATTATGAGACGGCAGATGTCCAAAGCCCTATTTTGAACATTTTTTCTTGCCTATTAAATCCTGCCACCGCCTGTTCAAACCTGTATTATGCCTGATTTCCTAAACTTTTTCTCTGCAACTAATGACAGATCCAACCAGTCCATTCTGAAAGAGATCATCCCTGGGTGTTCTTTGGAAGGAATGATGCTAAAGATGAAACTCCAGTACTTCGACCACCTCATGTGAAGAGTTGACTCATTGGAAAAGACTCTGAGGCTTGGAGGGATTGGGGGCAGGAGGAAAAGGGGATGACAGAGGATGAGATGGATGGATGGCATCACCAACTCAATGGACGTGAGTTTGAGTGAACTCCGGGAGTTGGTGATGGACAGGGAGGCCTGGTGTACTGAAATTCATGGGGTCACAAAGAGTCAGACATGACTGAGCAACTGAACTGAACGGAATGACAGATCAGTTTTTGAAATATTTGTAATTTTTAATTTTATACATATTGAATGTTTTTCTATATTTATACCTAAATAAAAGCCCAACAACTCTTTTTCCTACTGTGCTCCCTCAAATTAGAACATATTACATTCAGCTAAAATTTAAGACTTTCCTAATTCTTACCATTAAAGTCTTATCTCTGAGTATTCTCATATAGATATTCTAGAATATTAATCAGAAGTATTATCATACCAAAAATAGAAAAATATTCTCATACATATATTCTAGAATAACATCAGAAATGTTATAGGTATCCAGAAGTAGAGAAAGTGTTAGATGCAGGGGAAGGGATTGGTGAGAGAAAAAAAAAAACATATATTTTTATAAAATCAAATGCATATATTTTATAATCCACTTGGTTGTGAGGGAAAATCATGGGACATATTAAAAAGTTGGTCATGAAATGACAGTTCCTGAAGTTAAGTGATATGAAAGGTTAATATTTTCTTCATATATATATATATATATATATATATATATATACATACATGTATATGAGTTCAGTTCAGTTCAGTCGCTCAGTCGTGTCAGACTCTTTGCAACCCCATGAATCGCAGGACGCCAGGCCTCCCTGTCCATCACCAACTCCCAGAATTCACTCAAACTCACGTCCATCGAGTCAGTGATGCCATACAGCCATCTCATCCCCTTCTTCTCCTGCCCCCAATCCCTCCTAGCATCAGATTCTTTTCCAATGAGTCAAGTCTTCGCATGAGGTGGCCAAAGTATTGGAATTTCAGTTTTAGCATCATTCCTTCCAAAGAATACCTAGGACTGATCTCTTTAGAATGGACTGGTTGGATCTCCTTGCAGTCCAAGGGACTCTCAAGAGTCTTCTCCAATACCACAGTTCAAAAGCATCAATTCTTCAGCTCTCAGCTTTCTTCACAGTCCAACTCTCACATCCATACATGACTACTGGAAAAACCACAACCTTGACTAGACGGATCTTTGTTGGCAAAGTAATGTCTCTGCTTTTCAATATGCTATCTAGGTTGGCCATAAAAGTAAGTGTCTTTTAATTTCATGGCTGCAATCATCATCTGCAGTGATTTTGGAGCCCCCTAAAATAAAGTCTGACACTGTTTCCACTGTTTCCCCATCTATTTCCCATGAAGTGATGGGACCAGATGCCAATGATCTTCATTTTCTGAATGTTGAGCTTTAAGCCAACTTTTTCACTCTCCTCTTTCACTTTCATCAAGAGACTTTTTAGTTCTTCTTCACTTTCTGCCATAAGAGTGATGTCATCTGCATATCTGAAGTTATTGATATTTCTCCTGGCAAACTTGATTTCAGCTTGTGCTTCTTCCAGCCCAGCATTTCTCATGATGTACTCTGCATATAACTTAAATAACCAGGGTGACAATATACAGCCTTGACCTACTCCTTTTCCTATTTGGAACCAGTCTGTTGTTCCAAGTCCAGTTCTAACTGTTACTTCCTGACCTGCATATAAGTTTCTCAAGAGGCAGCTCAGGTGGCCTGGTATTCCTATCTCTTGAAGAATTTTCCACAGTTTTTGTGATCCACATGGTCAATGGCTTTGGCATAGTAAATAAAGCAGAAATAGATGTTTTTTTGGAACTCTCTTGCTTTTTCGATGATCCAGTGGATGTTGGCAATTTGATGTCTGGTTCCTCTGCCTTTTCTAAAACCAGTTTGAACATCTGGAGGTTCATGGTTCACGTATTCCTGAAGCCTGATTTGGAGAATTTTGAGCATTACTTTACTAGCATGTGACATGAGTGCAATTGTTAGGTAGTTTGAGCATTCTTTGGCATTGCCTTTCTTGAGTATGTGTGTGTGTGTGTGTGTGTGTGTGTGTGTGTGTGTGTGTGTGTGTATATAGTGGGATGGCCAAAAAGTTTGTTCCTCCTTTTTTGTAAGATGGCACAAGTAGTGCTTGGGCTTTCTATGTGGCACAGTGGCAAAGAATTCACCTGCCAAAGCTGGAGACAAAGAAAATGTGGGTTCGACTCCTGGGCCAGGAAGATCCCCTGAAGTAGGAAGTGTCTACTCACTCCAGTATTATTGTCTGGAGAATCCCATGAAAAGAGAAGCCTGGCTGGCTTCTCTACAAGAGTAGATATTCTCTATAAGATCTCAAAGAGTCAGACACAACTGATCACACATACACTAATAGGCTTTAGTTCTCTTTAACTTGATTTGAAGCAATTTTGTTAGATTGCATCATGACATATATCATCATGCATTAAAAAAGCTTATCAAAATTGGTGAATTTTTGTGTTGCTGTTGCCATTTTAATACTGAAGATAAGAAAAACATTTTTGGCACATTATGCTTTATTCCTTATTTTTGCAAAAGAGGTAAAAAGGCAACTGAAATCCAAAAAGAAAGAAAAGAAAGGTCTGTGTAGTATATGGAGAACACGCTGTGAATGATCCAATATGTCAATAGTGATTTGCAAAGTCTCCTGCTGGAGATTTCTCTGTGGACAATGATCCAGGATCAAGTAGACCAATTGAAGTTGATAGCAATCTAAATGAGACATTAATTGAGAATAATCAATGTTATACCACATGGGAGATATCTGACATACTCAAAATACCCAAATTGAGCATTGAAAGTCATTTGCAGAATCTAGGAATCACTTTGGTGTATGGGTTCCACAAAATTTGTGAGAAAACCTCCTTGACTGATTTTTTCATGAGATTCTCTATTTACATGTAAGAAAAAGCATTCTGCTTTTAAAATAAATTGAGATGGGCAATGAAAAGTGGATACTAAGCAATAATGTGCAATGGAAAAGATCACAGGACAAACAAAATGAACCACCATCAACCACACCAAAGACTAGTACTTATCCAAAGAAAGTGACATTGTCTTTATTGTGGGATTGGAAAGTAAGTAAGTGAAGTCATGTCCGATTTAGTCGTGTCCGACTCTTTGCACGGAGAAGGCAATGGCACCCCACTCCAGTACTCTTGCCTGGAAAATCCCATGGATGGAGGAACCTGGTGGGCTGCCATCTATGGGGTCGCACAGAGTTGGACACGACTGAAGTGACTTAGCAGCAGCAGCAGACTCTTTGCGACCCCATGGACTCTAGCCTACCAGGTTCCCCCATCCATGGGATTTTCCAGGCAAAATTTTCCAGGAGTGAATTGCCATTTCCTTTTCCAGGGGATCTTGTCAAACCCAGGGATTGAACTCAGGTCTACCGCATTGCAGGTAGACACTTTATGGTCTGAGCCACTGTGGTACTTCCTGTGGGATTGGAAGGTAGTCCTCTATTATGAGCTCCTTCTAGAAAACAAAACTATTAATTCCAAAAAATATTGCTCCCAGTTAGACCAATTAAAAGCAGCACTCAACAAAAAGCAAGGAATTAGCAACAGAAAACATATCTAGCAAGATACTTTATGACTTCATGTTTCTTTGATGATCAGGCAAAAACTGTTACAACTTGGCTGGGAAGTTCTGATTTTTCACTATATTCACCACATATTGCATCTTATGTTGTCCATTTATTTTGGTCCTTACAAAATTCTCTTACTAGACAAAATTTCCATTCCCTGGAAGACTGTAAAAGGCACCTGCAACAGTTCTTTGCTCAAAAAGATTAAAAAAAAAAACTTGGGGAAAATGGAATTATGAAGTTGTCTGAAAAATGGCAGAAGGTAGTGGAACAAAATGGTGAATGCCTAGTTCAATGAAATTCTTGGCAAAATTGAAAAAAAAAAGTCTTCTATTTTTACATATAAAACCAAAGGACCTTTTGGCCAACCCAATACACACACACACACACACACACACACAAATACACACATGCAATTAGCCACCTATATACCAACCTTCAAGTTACAAATTTTCAAAGATAGGAAGGTGCATTCACATGTCTGATTCACATAGGGTAGGTAGTTCATGTGTCTGGCATATACTGTCATGTGCTTGCATCCTTAAGTGGTTATGTTTTTGTGTACAAACTGGAGCTAGATCTGCAATAGGACAACTTCATTGAACTCCTCACTGTGCAGCATGGTAAGCTTACTAATGAAGATCTGATGAAATTGGAGGCCCGGAAGAGGACTGAGAGAGACAAGAGAAAGAAGTAACTGAAGAACCAAAGAGATCCACCAGCAGGAAATGGTAAGGGGTTTTTCTTTATCTGAAGAGGCACTGTAAGTTTTTGAGGCACAGGACCTGAATGTAGAACAGTTACAGGAGGGTTGCACCAGCTGTTCCAAATGCAGCAAAATGCTACCACAACATCTATGATGAGAAAAAAGAGCTACTTCCCAGGCATCACTGGATCACTTTCTCAAGAGGACACATAGAACTGAATCCAGCAAGGAACCAGGAGCTGTGGCATCAATGTCAATATAAGTGAAAATGAAAATTGTCCTCCATCTCCTATTACTGATGATCCTTCAGCTCTATCATTTCCTACCTCCTCTCCTCACTCCAGTCACTCTTTTTGTCTATTCAGTCAGTGCCAGCCCCTGTATGCCAGCTGTTATACTATACTACTGTACTTTTCAAGGTACTGTACTGTAAGATTAAAAATGTTTATTTTTGTGTTTCTGTTTTATGTATTGTGTGAAAAATATTATAAACCTATTAGTATGCTGATGCTTAGTAGTTCAGTTGTGTCCAACTCTTTGAGGCCCTTTGTGCTGTAGCCAGCCAGGGTAATTTGTCTATAGGGATTTTCAGGCAAGAATACTGGAGTGACCCAGGGATGGGGCCAGAGAATCTTCCTCCAGAGAATATTTCTGACCCAGGGATGGAACCCACAGCTCCTGTGGCAAGCAGATTCTTTACTTGCTGAGCCATCAGGGAAGCCCCTATAATATAGTACAACACTATATAAGCAATTGTGTAAGTTGGGTACCTAGGCTAACTTTGTTGGACTTATGAACAAATTGGACTTATAAACACAGTCTCAGAATGGACCTCACTTATATGTATTAGACTGTGTATATATATACATACATATACACATATATTTATGTACATCATATGCTGCTGCTGCTGCTAAGTTGCTTCAGTCGTGTGCAATTAACTGATTCTCAGTTTTTTGGGTTTTGTTTGTTTGTTTGTTTTACTTTATCCAATCACTCTGGGCATTCTAAATGTTAAGACAGAACAAGCTTTTAGGTCACTAATTATTTATATCTGTACAATTGACTGATTATTTGTCTATGCATCTGTATGTTTTAAATTAGGCAGTACTTGAAACACTATTTGCCAGGAGACATATGCTTTGTATGCCAGATGGTTTGTAGAGGAAATGTACAAAGGATTACTTTGTAAATACTTTTAGGTGTTTGCCTGAAGCATTTCCATTCACTAAAGAGGAGAGTTAGATCATAAAATTGTCTCAGGATATTTTAATTTATTTTTTATTAGGCAACAATTATTGTCACTTAAAGGGTTTAAAAAATAATGAACACTTTTTAAGATAAAGGAAAATGCTTGCCTTTATATGATTTATGATAAAAAGAGAGTAAACCTTATATTAGTGTGTTGAATAATAGGATAGGTAGAGAAAAGGGAAGGAGGAAAGTGATAGCCATGTGATTTTTATAGGATAATACCCATATCAAGACAGGAAATTTATGTAGTGACTGTGTAAACTTCCTAAGGCTTCCTTCATAACGCATCACATACCTGGTAGCTTAAAAAAAAACAGACTTCTGTTGTCTTAAAATGCTGGAGGTGAGATGTCTAAAATCAAGGTGCTGGTAGGGTCACACTCCCTCTAACACCTGTAGGCAACTTCCTCCTCACTCTTCTGATGGTTTACCAGCAATCTTTTGTTTGCAGTGGCGTAATTCCAGTCTCTGTCTTGGTCTTCATTTGTGTTTCCATGTCTTTCCTTCTAGGGACATCAGCCATGTTGAATTCAGGGTCTACTACTCCAGCATGATCCAGTTTTAATTAATTACATCTATAGAGATAGCATTTCCAAATAATGTCACATTCTGAGGCACCAGGGTTAAGGATTTCAGTATATCTTTGTTGTTGTTGTTCAGTTGCTCAGTTGTTTCTAACTCTTTGTGATCCCATGAGGCTTACTTGCCCTTCATTAACTGCCAGGGCTTGCTAAAATTCACATCCATTGAGTTGATGATGCCATCTAACCATGGCATCCTCTGTCGCCCCCTGCTCCTCCTGGCCTCAATCTTTCCCAGCTTTTCCAATGACTCAGACCTTTGCATCAGGTGGTCAAAATATTGGAGCTACAACTTCAGCACATTTTTGGTGGGGGGACACAATTCAGTAATAGCTACAGCTTATAAGAAACATTAACAAAAGTTTATTAATTAGGTGGAAAGTTTACATGACAGTAGAGATATAATTGCACTCATCTAACATGCTAGTAAAGTAATGCTCAAATTCTGCAAGCCAGGCTTCAGCAACATGTGAACCGTGAACTTCCAGATGTTCAAGCTGGTTTTAAAAAGGCAGAGGAACCAGAGATCAAATTGCCAACATCTACTGGATCATCAAAAAAGCGAGAGAGTTCCAGAAAAACATCTATTTCTGCTTTGTTGACTTTGCCAAAGCCTTTGACTGTGTGGATCACAATAAACTGTGGAAAATTCTGAAAGAGATGGAAATACCAGACCACCTGACCTGCCTCCTGAGAAATCTGTACAGAGATCAAGAAGAAAAAATTAAAACAAGACATGGAACAATGGACTGATTCCAAACTGGGAAAGGAGTATGTCAAGACTGTGTATTTTCACCCTGCTTATTTAAGTTATATGCAGGTACATCATGAGAAATGCTGGGCTAGAAGAAGCACAAGCTGGAATCAAGATTGCCTGGAGAAATATCAATAACCTTAGATATGCAGATGACACCACCCTTATGGCAGAAAGTGAAGAGGAAAAAAAAAAAAAAAAAACCTCTTGATGAAAGTAAAAGAGGAGAGTGAAAAAGTTGGCTTAAAGCTCAACATTCAGAAACCTAAGATCATGGCCATCTGGTCCCATCACTTCATGGGAAATAGATGGGGAAACAGTGGAAACTGTCAGACTATTTTGGGGGGCTCCAAAATCACTGCAGATGGTAACTGCAGCCATGAATTTAAAAGACACTTACTCCTTGGAAGGAAAGTTATGACCAAACTAGACAGCAATAGGAAAAGCAGAGACATTACTTTGCCAACAAAGGTCCGTCTAGTCAAGGCTATGTATGGATGTGAGAGTTGGACTGTGAAGAAAGCTGAGCGCAGAAGAATTGATGCTTTTGGGCTGTGGTGTTGGAGAAGACTCTTGAGAGTCGCTTGGACTGCAAGGAGATCCAACCAGTCCATTCTGAAGGAGATCAGCCCTGGGCGTTCTTTGGAAGGAATGATGCTAAAGCTGAAACTCCAATACTTTGGTCACCTCATGCGAAGAGCTGACTCATTGGAAAAGACTCTGATGCTGGAAAGATTGGGGGCAGGAGGAGAAGGGAACGACAGAATGAGATGGTTGGATGGCATCACGGACTCAATGGACATGAGTATGAGTGAATTCTGGGAGTTGGTGATGGACAGGGAGGCCTCGCATGCTCCTATTCATGGGGTTGCAAAGAGTCTGACACGACTGAGTGACTGAACTGAACTGAGAGATATAATGAAAAGTTTTCCAAATAAACATAACAGTTTAGATGTATCTTGAAAATAGTGAAAATTTTGGCAGTTGGATAAAGCAGAGCTTGTGTTTGGGAAACTGTGGATGTACAATTAAAGTAGAGAATGAGTTGTGAGTGAATACTAAAAAGTAAAATAACTAAAACAAAAAACAAAAAACCCGAATTTAGTCTAATTTAGGAAAAGTCTTGATTATCAGGCCAATGACATTTTTCTTCACTTTCTAGACAACATATAGTCAGTAAGCAAACGTGAAGTCTGAAGTTGATGTGACTGAATCTATGCATTACATTTCGAAGTAGTGGAATTTTCTTTGTTAGACTGGATTAGAAGGAAGAGAGCTGGGGTAAAAGTCCAAGTTAGAGAAACGACACCTGGACACGAATGGTGGACATGAGAATGAAAAAGATGTACCAGATTTTTTTTATCTGTGTTTGGGTTTCTTTATGATAGAATCCACATAAAATATAAGATTTATTTTTACTGCAACATATTTTCCTTTTTTTAAATGATAATGACAAAGCCCAAAAGTCATCCCCCAACATTTGATGTTTATATTATCTATGAAAACTTTTGTGCAAAATTCTGTCAGATCACTTAATTTAAAATTGTTTCAGATTTACTTTAATTAGAGAGCACACTATTAAAATGAGCCAAGTTCCATCTTTGTTTATATTGTTATACTTCATTTCAGAAAAATATCTCTGATTTTTATAAGAAGCAAATTGAATTTACACTTCCTTTCCTACCCCTAAAATGTTTACTTCTCAGAAACAAGCAGTCCAAAAATATATTTGAGGACAAGTTTTATCAAGTCAAGAAAAAAAAAAAAAAAAGCCTATTAGTCATAGCTAAGAATAAAACTGCAAATGAAAACCAAAACTTATAAATTTATTCATTCACTCAAAAGAGTTTTATAGATTACCTGTTATAAGTAAACCACTGCATCAAGTAAAATGTAAAAAAAAAAAAAAAAAAAAAGCTTTCTGATGTGGTCTCTTTAGTTACTTTTTTTCTATAAGTGGATATAAGACTCTTAACAAAATAAGAATTGTTAATAAAAACTAGTTATTATTTCACTAGATGTGGAAGAAATATAATATATATCAGACACTGTGGTGCTAATCCACTGGCACTACCAACATTTCTTTTGCCATTTCAGCTCCCATATTGGTTAGGTAGCAGAAAGTCATATGCTAGTTGATCTGGATTTGTCTAAGAGGATGAGATGGTTGGATGGCATCACCTAATCAATGGACATGAATTTGAGTAAACTCCAGGAGTTGGTGATTGACAGGGAGGCCTTGTGTGCTGCAGTTCATGGGGTCACAAAGAGTCAGACACGACTGAGTGACTGAACTGAACTGAAGCAATCATGGTAATTCTATTCTGTCTTTCCAGAGACAAGCTTGTGAATGTCCATGTGACATGATTCTAGCCTACAATATATGGCCATGCTAGACACATCTGAGAAAGATATCTTCACTCATAAAAAGAAATATAAGGAAGGGACATACCTCTTCTCATGCTTATGGCTTTACAAAGGGTCCATTTCCTTATACATCTGGAACAAAGGCAGTTGTCTTAGAATAATGAGGTTCACTAACATGTAATGATGGTAGACTGAAAAGATAAAAACAGATAAATTGGGTTTCTATTTGGGGCTGATAAATTTATCAACTATAGAAACATCCCACCTTGGGATTTTCCACAATGTGCAATATTTTTTTTTTTTTTAATGGGCTCACTGAGGGCCTTTCCTTTCAAGTAAAAAGGACCAGATTGAACAGAAAACTATGTCCACTCCAGATTCAGTTAATCTGGCAAAGCATCTCTCTTTTTTTTTTTTTCTTTCTATACATCAGTGTCTCTTTTGCTGTCTCGTATACAGGGTTATCGTTAGCATCTTTGTAAATTCCATATATATGCGTTAGTATACTGTATTGGTGTTTTTCCTTCTGGCTTACTTCACTCTGTATAATAGGCTCCAGTTTCATCCACCTCATTAGAACTGATTCAAATGTATTCTTTTTAATGGCTGAGTAATACTCCATTGTGTATATGTACCATCGCTTTCTTATCCATTCATCTGCTGATGGACATCTAGGTTGCTTCCATGTCCTGGCTATTATAAACAGTGCTGCGATGAACATTGGGGTACACGTGTCTCTTTCCCTTCTGGTTTCCTCAGTGTGTATGTCCAGCAGTGGGATTGCTGGATCATAAGGCAGTTCTATTTCCAGTTTTTTAAGGAATCTCCACACTGTTCTCCATAGTGGCTGTACTAGTTTGCATTCCCACCAACAGTGTAAGAGGGTTCCCTTTTCTCCACACCCTCTCCAACATTTATTATTTGTAGACTTTTGGATCGCAGCCATTCTGACTGGTGTGAAATGGTACCTCATAGTGGTTTTGATTTGCATTTCTCTGATAATGAGTGATGTTGAGCATCTTTTCATGTGTTTGTTAGCCATCTGTATGTCTTCTTTGGAGAAATGTCTATTTAGATCTTTGGCCCATTTTTTGATTGGGTCATTTATTTTTCTGGAGTTGAGCTGTAGGAGTTGCTTGTATATTTTTGAGATTAGTTGTTTGTCGGTTGCTTCATTTGCTATTATTTTCTCCCATTCTGAAGGCTGTCTTTTCACCTTGCTGATAGTTTCCTTTGATGTGCAGAAGCTTTTAAGTTTAATTAGGTCCCATTTGTTTATTTTTGCTTTTATTTCCAATATTCTGGGAGGTGGGTCATAGAGGATCCTGCTGTGATGTATGTCAGAGAGTGTTTTGCCTATGTTCTCCTCTAGGAGTTTTATAGTTTCTGGTCTTACGTTGAGATCTTTAATCCATTTTGAGTTTATTTTTGTATATGGTGTTAGAAAGTGTTCTAGTTTCATTCTTTTACAAGTGGTTGACCAGATTTCCCAGCACCACTTGTTAAAGAGATTGTCTTTAATCCATTGTATATTCTTGCCTCCTTTGTCAAAGATAAGGTGTCCATATGTGCGTGGATTTATCTCTGGGCTTTCTATTTTGTTCCATTATATTTTGCTATTTAATTCTATTTTGTGGAGGATGAATGATCTGGAGTTGAAAGCATTTTTGCATGCTTGCTAAGTTGCTTCAGTCATGTCAGAGTCTTTGCCACCCTACTGACTATAGCCTTCCAGGCTCCTCTGTCCATAGGGTTTTCCAGGCAAGAGTACGGGAATGGATTGCCATGCCTTACTCCAAGGGATCTTCCTGACCCAGTGATGGAACCTGCATCTCTTGTGGCTCCTGAATAGCAGGCAGATTCTTTACCATTGAACCCCCAGGAAAGCCCAAAACACCCTTACTAAAAGGAAATTTAAAGTAGATGGCCTCAGTGCACCAGTCCCAAGCATCCAGTATTGTGCATCAAACCTGGACTGGTGACTCGTTTCATACATGATATTATACATGTTTCAATGCCAGAAGGATGGTATAGGGAGGGAGGAGGGAGAAGGGTTCAGGATGGGGAACACATGTATACCTGTGGCGGATTCATTTCGATATTTGGCAAAACTAATACAATATTGTAAAGTTTAAAAATAAAATAAAATTTAAAAAAAAACTAAAAAAAAATAAAATAAAGTAGATGGCCTTACAGTTCTTTAAGAATCACTGAGTTTTTGATAAATGCTCAAGTGATAGAAATGTATAATAGTAGCAAAGCAGAGATAGGAGAACAAGAAGTTCATTTGGGCCTTATATTGGAAAATCTTTCAACATCAAATGACTTGTGGAAGTACTGTTCACTTTGATTTTATGGTTAATCTCAGATAATGAGAAGAAATCACTGTCTTCCAATTTTATTTATTTATTTATATTCTTTGTGATCTAAAACTTTCAAATTCATTTAGATTTGAAAACCCAGCTTAATCCTTTGTATTTTTTGCAAAATGAGTGATACATGTAAAATCTTGCCTTGTTCTTTATTTCCTTCAGTTAATGACACATTTCATTTAGTGTCATTTAGCCCTTTGCAGAACATATCTAAAACTGCACACGAAGGAATCACATACAGAGGTATGAAGCATACATTTTATTATGTAAGAGGATTAAATAAACAAACAAGTCAAACAAAAACAAACTTTATTTGTGAGGTTAATTTTTATTGTCTTCAGAATGTTCATTACTGTCAGTTCAATTGCTTTATTTTATGCTTAGAAGAAATCTGTATCCATTTATTTTCAACACTAATATTCTTTACATATGGACCTCTGAAATGCCTAGAAATCCAATTAAATTTCAGGAGGTTGAAATAACATATTAATCTAAGCGACTTAAAGAACACAAGGATCAAGCTACACTTTTCTGACAATACTCACCAATAAAGCTTACCTCTGTAAATAGTAAACATAATCTGAAATGGAAACTATTATGGAACTTGAAAGGGTTTGAGGAAGGCTGAGGTGGGGCACAAGGGGAAGACTGACATTCTGGTGACATAGGATCAAAGCTGCTGATTATTTTTGTGGGCCTTTCAAAGTCTCTCTTGTCTTTAGTGAAACCATGTGTGCCTGCAAACGATGTATAATATGTGTTATTTCTGGATGAATGCACTTAATTATCTCTAAAAATCATTTCACCAACAGATGTCTCCTCCTCCTTTTTCTTGTACTAATCATTCTGAGCAGTTGCAAACTTTTTTTTTTTTTCCTGAGTCCTTGTGTTCCCTCTCCTCTTTTTTCTGAAGGCTTTCTCCTCCAGGGCAATTCTTCCTCTCAAAACCAGAATGCATAACAGCATAAATGACACTGTAAAACTTTGAAAAATGTTCCCTAGTGAATATTTTAATAAAACTACCAGATTTATCCAAATAAAGAAAATGAATTTTTATAATTTTAGCATTTTTGCAATGGTATAATAATTCAAATTCATCTATTTATCTATCTCTTATTTATTTATCCAGGTATGAGCTATGCAATCATATTTCATTGTTTTGGCAGTGATTAGAAAATGAAAAGAACAGTACAAAATTCAAAATTTTATTGCTATTCATTTTCATTTCCATGTCTCATTTTGTGAATCACCAATTATGTTATTTAGCCATTAGGGCTTATTGGGCTAAATTTCTAGCCCAAGTTTCAAGTCTCTAGAAAAACAAACAGTAAGTTCCAAGTCTCTAGAAAAACATTATAAATGCAGTAATGACCAATTATAGTTTAAACATATTTAAACTTTTAGTATATTTATGCTAATATTACTGGAACATTTTAGATTTCATAAGATCTTTTACTATTTAAGTGTTATGGTAAACATATTTGATTTCTAATCTGTTATTCAACTAAGGACTTGATATGGTAAAATCAAATCAAGTCCATTTAAGTGTTAAGAAATGACAAAGTAAATAGAGCACTCTTTATGTACAAAAGACCACACATCCTGGCATTCTGGTCACATCAGATGTACATCAAAGCCTGTCAGTTTTTATAGTTGCTTTAATTAGGGTGAGGTTTTAAATTTCACTAATTTAAATTTTTGCTTTTAATCATTACCTCAGGTTTCTGTATTCAATTCAGTCTTAAGTAGAAATGTCTACATATTTTCCTGAGAAATTTTCTTTTCTGTTCCTTTCCTTCAATTTTCTTTTCACATGTCAAGAGGCTGCAAGTGATTTTCATCTTACAAAAGGACTTGGCATTTTGAGTTTGAAAATATCTTCTGGGATAGTAGTCCAGTATATAACCCTGATGAAGAACCACTAAATTGCATGATTATAATACAGTACATTTTGGCCTAGAATGTTATGAGAAGGACAGATCTGTATTTCATCAATGGAATGCTTTCAAAACTTCCATTAGATTTTGGAAGCAAGTTTGAGTGTATTCAAAAATTATTCCTAAGGTATCAGCCAACTGAAGAATAAAAATCCAACTGGAAGCTCTAAAGAAAATCAAAGATATTGTACTGTTTGATGTGACATATATAGATAGGAATGTGACCTTGAGAACATAATTTTAAATTTATCTTATTTTACTCTCATGTGCAATTATAGTGTTTATCTAATTGTTCTTTGAGCTCCAATACTATGAGATATATGGGCTTCCCAGGTGGCACAGTGGTAAAGAATCTACCTGCCAGTGCAGGAGACTTAGGAGACGATGGTTTGATCCCTGGGTCAAGAAGTACCCTTGAATGAGGAAATGGCAATGCACTTAAATATTTTTGACTGGAAAATCCCATGGACAGAGGAGCCTAGTTGGCTGCAGTCCATAGGGTTGCAAAGAATCAGACATGACTGAGCCCACACACATCATCATCATTCTGAAATATGTGACTACTCTATCCAATGTATGAATGTTAATTTTATACTACTTCATTCCTTTTCTAAAAGATATAAAAAGGAATATTTTAATAAATTAAAAACAGGACTTGGGAAGATGAATATTCAAGCAAACAACCAACATTGCCAACATCAAGTCAATAAGATTTATTTCAGTGGGCATCATCACGGTCTCCAGGTTTCTCATTAGCCATTAGGTACAAGAAATTAAAAGATAATATCTAGAATAATGATATTCACAGTGGGATACTGTATAAATATTATTTCTACTTATATTGTTAACTCATCTATATTTTAATGTCTATTTTGTGCATGCTTTATAATGTACATAATATATTAATATAGTGTTAATAAAATAAAAAAGTGTTAATAAAACACATAGTCTAGTCATAATTAGACAAAAAACTTTAATGATACTATAAACATTTGGAAGACATTGATGGAGAAAAAAAAATCAGTCCTTAGCAAAGACTAAGTTTTAGCAGTCTTAAGAGGTGATAGAAATTCATTGTAGTAATATTTAGGAATATAATAGACAAGGGAAAGAAAACACAAATGCCTTCAAGAGTTAACCAGGTAACAAATGCTTACAATAGCTTGTTTTGAGATATTGGCAGCTGGTGTCATGACTGTGTAGCCAGGGACAGATAATCCTATCTAAAAGGATTCAAATGTTAGAGTTATATGTTTTTATATATGCCAAACACATCTGTAGGCTTAAGGCTTAAAATTTGCTATTCTTTGAAATAAATAGTACCCAAACAATGACTTTAGAACCAATAAAGAAGTCATTTTTTTTTTTTAATTTAGTGATTCTTAGTCTAAGTTCAAAGGCTAAGTTAAAACCCAATTGTGTAAACACGATTTTAAAGTATACTTCAAATACTATTTTTCTCCACTGGGTTTTTGATAGAATGTACAACATAGTTAATTAAAAGTTATGCTCTTTACTATGTACTTAAAGTGCAGGTGCTTTGCACCATTATAAAACAGGAGACTTATAAGGAAACAAGTCAAATAGGAATTAGAAGAAAATAATTACTGTGACTACTGAATATCCTAACCAATATTATTAACTGAATATGTAAGAAAATACATTCTGTTCTCTATAAGAAAATAGGTGATCCTTTTTGCTCTAACAAGAATTCCGTAAGAAGAAATATTTGTATATGATCTATGAATTGGATTAAAATAAAGTGAAAGTGTTAGTCGCTCTGTTAGTGTCTGACTCATTGCGACCACATAGACTGTAGCCAGCCAGGCTTCTCTGTCCCGTGGAATTCTCCAGGCAAGCATACTGGAGTGGGTTGCCATTTTGTACTCCAGTGGATCTTCCCAACCCAGCGATCAAACCCCGGGTCTCCTGCATTGCAGACAGATTCTTTACCATCTGAACCACCAGGGGAAGTAGGAATTGAAGTATTGTTGATATAAAAACAATTTCTTGGCAGTCAGTGGTTAAGACTCAGTGCTTTCACTGCCAAGCCTGGGCTGGATCCCTGATCAGGGAACTGAGATCCCACAAGTTGTGCACAATGTAGCCAAAACAACCATTAAAAAAAAGAAGAAGAAGAAGAAGAGAGAAAACAATTCCACATCATTGGCTATGGCAGAGAGTCTGAACATTTTTCAGGTAAATATTGCAGTGCATTGGAAGGGGCCACAATCCACAGAATGTAGGCAGATTTTACAAACTGGAAAAAGCAGAGAAATGGATTCTCACCCCCACCCCCTACCAGAGCCTCCACAAATGCATATAGCCCTGCTGACATTTTAATTTCAACAAGTAAGACACTTTTCTGGAGGACTTCGTACTACCAGAATTGTAAGATAATGAACTGATGTTATTTCAGCCACAATACTTGTTCTAATTTGTTAAAGTCACAACAGGAAAGTAATACAACATTTTTAAGAACCTCTGGTAAATTTTTTCCTTTCATTTGGATTTGTAAATGAAATCTGTTAAAAGAAGCTGTCATATTTTCTGTATCACTCTACTGGCAGTATTAATCTGTTCATGGAATACTGCTACCTCCCATTATTGCTACATGGCATACTTTTTATTTCTTTATATTTTAGTGTTTTAATGAAAGTACATATTTTTCTCTATATACATTTTTTTTTGGTCACAAAACATCTTTAGATTTTTTTTTGTAGTATTATTTCATTTGTCTGGTATATTTTTATGTTGCTGCTTTAGAAGATAATACTTGTTGTTTCTCTATATTTTCATTATGTAGTAGCATGTGTGTATTGCATTCTTGGTCATCTAGTTTCCATTAATAGTGAGATGTCCTTTTCAATTAAATTGAGATTTATTGTTTATGTTAATATATATGTCCAAAATGAATGAATAAAAACATAAATGGCAATATGAATTTGTTTAATACCTTTATAAAAAATTAGACATAATCTTTGTGTAATATAATTATAAAAAATTTAGCCCTCAGCAATAACTGTTAATAAAGTGGTTCATTCTATAATTATGGTATTTACATAGAGACTGAAAATGTCATGAATGAGAAGAAAAATAAAAGAAAGTTTACATGATATTAAGTCTTAAAAAAGGCTTTCCAGGAATATTTTTACTTAGGGAAATTGAAGTTAGATCTGCTCAAAGCCACATTACCCTTTATTGAAAAAAATGAAGACTCATTGTATTGTCACAGGAGAGAAGTCTGAAAGTAGTCACCCAAAGCTAATTGTGTGTGCCATGTTTAATAAGGTTGCTGCCTAATGGACTTCATCACAGGAAGACTTTATTGCCCTAGAGACCTTGACATTAGGAACATTATTGGAAGGGCTTCTGTCTGTACGTGTATCCAGTTGGGGTAACATAAGATTTTCCCCAAAGGTTGACTGATTCAGCCATCAGTTTGATTTCCTGTCCCTAGTCACTTTTTGCATTAATCAGATAAGTGGTTTTTGCTGTTGTTTTTTAAGCAAACTGGATTAAGGAAATAGTTTTTGACGTGAACTAAGAGGTGTTCTTCATTAAACAGCCTGATCAAAGTTGCTATTTTCAATTTATATGCTAATAAAGTGTACTTTAGAACCTATAAACATGAGTGACCCAGTGGGATTTTATTCCTGGATTCAACATAATCTATGGACTCCAAGGATCTTTTCAGGTTATAAGAGCAAGAGAAAAGTGGTTGTCAATTGAAAAGTATGAGTATATATTCAAGGTGAGGTAGAAGATTAGACCAATAAATGATAAACTGAAGAAAGTTTAGAAAGAAATGTAGCTCTAACAAAATCACATAGAGTTTTGAGGCATTAATTATTCAGGGAATAACTTTCCTAAAAGTATGATTTAGCTATTGCATGTTTAGCTCTTAGAAATTTCCTTAAATTTCTTCTTTCAAATATATATTCTACACTAATGCCTAACAGATATTACCTTAGTAATATTGTCTTCTGCTATCCCCATGTGGGATCTTAGTTCCCTGAGTCCCAACTCAGGGAACAAGAGTGTAATAAGTGTGGGGTCTTAACTACTAGACTTCGAGGAAAGTCTGGTAATGTACTATGAAGTTTTATAATACTCTAAGATGGCCGAGTAGAAGGACATGTGCTCATCTTCTTCTGTAAGAACTCCAAAATTGCAATTGACTGCTGAACAAGCATCAACAGCAGAATGTTGGATCACACCCAAAAGATATTCAATATCTAAGGGCAAAGGAGAAGCCCCAACAAGATTGTAAGAAGGACAAAATTACATTTAGATTCAAACTCCATACCCACCAGAGACCCTTGAAGGGGTCAAACAAAACCTTGTGCACACCAGAACCCAGAGACCCCACAGAGACTGAGCCAGACCTGACTTTGAGTGTCATTAGCCCCACCATAGAACCAACAGGAGATGACACACAGTCTGGAGAACACTTATGCGAAAGAAGTTCTTGTGCTATTAGGAAAGTTCTAGGACACACAACAGGTTTCCAAATCTGGGGATCCAGCAAAGGGATTGAAAACTCCAGGGAATTTGACTTTGGGGGCCAGTGGAATTTGATTACTGACCTTCCACAGGACTGGGGAAATAGACTCTTGGAGGGTACAAAAATAAAGCTTGTATGCATCAGGACCCAGGAGAAAGGAGCAGTGACTCCAGAAGAGATTGAGCTAGACTTGCCTGTGAGAGTCCAGGAGTCTCCAGGGGGAGGTTTGGGTCGACAGTGGTCTGCCAAAGGGTCAGGGGCACTGAATACAACAGGACTGGGATAAGGAAAGTGAAAGAAAGAAAGTGAAGTTGCTAAGTCGTGTCCAACTCTTTGTGACCCTGTGTACTGTAGCCCACAATGCTCCTTTGTCCATGGGATTTTCCTGGTAAGAGTACTGGAGTGGGTTGCCATTCCCTTCTCCAGAGGATCTTCCTAACCCAGGGATCAAACCCAGGTCTCCCACATTGTAAGCAAGACACTTTACAGTCTGAGCCACCAGAGAAGTCCAGGATAAGGAAGAAATTTGTCATTAACTCTAACATAGTTTGGCCTCAGGCCAAACAACAGGGAGGGAACACAACCCCACCTATCAAGGGACAATTGGATTAAAGATTTACTGAGGTTGGACCTCTTTAGAACAAGACTCAGATTCCTCCACAGACAGTCCATCCCATCAAGGAGCTTCCACAAATCTCTTCTCCTTAGCCATCAGAGGGCAGAAAGAATGAAAACTACAAAGCACAGAAAGCTAACCAAACTGATAACATGGACCAGAGCCTTGTCTAACTCAATGAAACCATGAGCCATGCCATATAGGAACACTAAAAATGGACAGGTCATGGTGAAGAGTTCTGACAAAACATGATCCTCTGGAGAAGGGAATGCAATCCACTTCAGTATTCTTGCCTTGAGAACACCATGAACAGTATAAAAAGGCAAAAACTTAGGAAAGATGAATTCCCCAGGTCAGCAGGTGCCCAAGATGCTCCTGGAGAAGAGTGGAGAAATAGCTACAGAAAGAATGAAGAGAGGGACCACACACACACACACACACACAGTTGTGGATATGACTTGTGATGGAAGTAAAGTCCGATGGTGTAAAGAAAAATATTGCATAGGAATATGAAATTTTAGGTCCAGGAATTAGGTAAATTGGAAGTGTTCAACAGGAAATGGCAAGAGTGAACATTGGAATTTTAGGAATCAGTGAACTAAAATGGACTGAAATGGGGGAATTTAATTCAAATGGCCATTATATCTGCTACTGTGTCAAGAATCCCTTAGAAGAAATGTAGTAGTCATTATAGTCAACAAAAGAGCCCAAAATGCAGTTCTTGGATGCAATCTCAAAAACGACAGGATGATCTCTATTCGACTCCAAGGTGAACCATTCCAATCACAGTAATTCAAGTCAATTCCCCAAACATTAGTGCTGAAGAAGTTGAAGTTGGACTGCAAAGTTGAAGTTTTGATGATTTACAAGAACTCCTAGAATTAACACCAAAAAAAGATGTCCTCTTTCATCATAGGGGACTGGAATGCAAAAGTAGGAAGTCAAGAGATACCTGGAATAACAGGCAAGTGTGACTTTGAAGTACAAAATGAAACAGGGCAAGGGCTACCAGAGTTTTTCCAAAAGGATGCACTGGTCATAGCAAACACTCTCTTCCAACAGCACAAGGGATGGCACTATACATGGACATCACCATATGGTCAATACCAAAATCAGATTGTTAATATTCTTTGTAGCTGAAGATGGAAAAGCTCTATACAGTCAGGAAAAACAATACCAAGAGCTAACTGTGGCTCAGATTATGAACTCCTGATTGTCAAATTCAGACTTAAAATGAAGAAAGTAGGGAAAACCACTAGACCATTCAGGTATGACCTAAATCAAATCTCTTACATTTATACAGTGGAAGTGATAAGTGATTAATAGAATCAGGGAACTGGAGCTGGTAGAGAGAATGCCTGAGGAACTATGGACAGAAGTTCATGAGATTGTACAGGAGGCAGTGATCAAGACCATCCCCAAGAATAGAAATGCAAAAAAGGCAAAATGGCTGTCTGAGGAGGCTTTACAAATAGCTGAGAAAAGAAGAGAAGAGGAGGAAAAGGAGAAAAGGAAAGAAATATCCATCCGAATGCAGAGTTCCAAAGAAGAGCAAGGAGAGATAAGAAGTCTTTCCACAGTGATCAATGCAAAGAAATAGAGGAAAACAATAGAAGGGAAAAGTTAGATCTCTTCAAGAAAATATGAGATACCAAGGAAACATATCATGCAAAGATGGGCACAATAAAGAACTGAGATGGTATGGACCCAACAGAAGCAAAAGATATTAAGAAGAGGTGGCAAGAATATACAGAATAACTATACAAAAACTATCCATGATGGCGTGATCACTCACCTAGAATGAGATACCCTAGAGTGTGAAGTTAAGTGGGCCTTAGGAAGCATCACTATGAACAAAGCTATTGTAGGTGATGGAGTTTCAGTTGAGCTACACCAAATCCTAAAAGATGATGATGTGAAAGTGCAGCACTCAATATGCTAACAAGTTTGGAAAACTCAGCAGTGGCTACAGGACTGGAAAATGTGTTTTCATTCCAATCCCAAAGAAAGGCAATGCCAAGGAATGTTCAAACTATCACACAATTGTACTCATCTCACAAGTTAGCAAAGTAATGCTCAAAATTCTTCAAGCCAGGCTTCAACAGTATGTGAACTGTGAACTTCCAGATGTTCAAGCTGGATTTAGAAACGGCAGAAGAACTAGAGGTCAAATTGCCAACATCTACTGGATCATAGAAAAAACAAGAGAATTCCAGAAAAAAAAAAAACACCTACTTCTTCATTGACTACCCTAAAGCCTTTGACTGTGTGGATCACAACAAACTGTGGAAAATTCTGAAAGAGATAGGAATACCAGATCACCTGACTTGCCTCCTGAGAAATCTGTACACAGATCAAGAAGCAACAATTAAAACAAGACATGGAACAACGGACTGATTCCAAATTGGGAAAGGAGTATGTCAAGACTGTATATTTTCACCCTGCTTATTTAACTTATATGCAGAGTACATCATGCCAAATGCTGGACTGGATGAAATATAAGCTGGAATCAAATTGCCAGGAGAAATATCAATAACCTCGAATATGCAGATGATACCACCCTTATTGCAGAAAGCAAAGAGGAACTAATGAGCCTCTTAATCAAAGAGAAAGAGGTGAGTGAAAAAGTTGGCTTAAAACTCAGCATTCACAAAAACGAAGATCATGGCATCCAGTCCCATCATTTCATGACAAATAGAAGTGGAAACATTGAAAACAGTGAGAGACTTTCTTTTCTTAGGCTCCAAAATCACTGCAGATGGTGACTGCGGCCATGAAATTAAAAGACACTTACTCCTTGGAAGAAAAGCTATGACAAACCTAGACAGCATATTGAAAATCAGAGACATTACTTTGCTGACAAACATTGATCTAGTCAGTTATGTTTTTTTTTTTTTCCTGTAATTATGTATGGATATGAGAGTTGGACCATAAAGAAGCTGAGTGCCAAAGAATTGATTCTTTTGAACTGTGGTGTTGGAGAAGGCTCTTGAGAGTCCCTTGGACTGCAAGGAGATCCAACCAGTCCATTCTGAAGGAGATCGGCCCTGGGATTTCTTTGGAGGGAATGATTCTGAAGCTGAAACTCCAGTACTTTGGCCACTTCATGTGAAGAGTTGACTCATTGGAAAAGACTCTGATGCTGGGAGGGATTTGGGGCAGGAGGAGAAGGGGAAGACAGAGGATGAGATGGATGGATGGCATCACTGACTCGATGGATGTGAGTCTGAGTGAACTATGGGAGTTGGTGATGGACAGGGAAGCCCGGCCTGCTGTGATGCATGGGGTCACAAAGAGTCAGACACGACTGAGCGACTGAACTGAACTGAAGTGAATTTAGTTAAGTGAGAACCATTGTCTTGGATAATTTACATTATTTGGTCATGGAGTGAGTATATGTATGTGTATGTGCATGGTATTATTTGAGTGTTCACCTGTTGTGAAGAGCTGAATCATTTGAAGAGACCCTGATGCTGGGAAAGATTGAGGGCAGGAGGAGAAGGGGACGACAGAGGATGAGATGGTTGGATGGCATCACCGACTCAATGGACATGGGTGTGGGTGGACTCCAGGAGTTGATGATGGACAGGGAGGCCTGGCGTGCTGCAGTTCACATGGTCGCAAAGAGTCAGACACGACCGAGTGACTGAACTGACCTGAACTGTTATGAGCAGTAATATTATTAATGTTTTTCTAATTTAGATTACTTATAATAAAAATATTTTCAAACTATTCTTGTATTATACACCCCTGCTGTTCAATAAAATCTGATTTTCTTTATCATCTGGATAAACAGGTAAATTGTACTCTTCTTGATGAGAAATGAGGTTGTATGTCTTTTTGTGACTATGACATTTGAGCTAAAATTACCCATATCAATTCTAGGTGAAAATATTTAATCATCAAAGATCAGCTAACTCTTCAATTTGTTTTTGCTTTTGCTACATGGCTATTGAGGTACATGTTGACATATAGATAATTTCAGCATATGAAAAACAGCTTCACTGGACAGTTGCAAAGACCCATAGCAGGCTTCACAAAGAAAAAGTAAAAGTAGATGTTTGCAGCCACTGTGATTTTCAGTTCGTTTGCTACCATAATACAATCTAATATACCCTGACACAGCCATAAATGGGAACTACTACCTTTTCTACATGTTGAAGACAGAGAACTTTAACAGATAAGGGTTATTTCCCAAATGCTTCCACATTTCAGGGAGAGAATTCAAAAGATACAGATTCATGTTCTGTTAATTAGGTAAGAAATCTTTAATGACAAACTATTTTATAAGTAATGTAATCACTTGTGAACTAACTCTCAGAACTATTTGCTAAAAATAATCTCAAATGCAATCAAGTAAAATCTATTTTCTGACCTAATATTTATGATTTTATAAATATATCACATGCTATTTCTAAAAGGACATTAAAGCATTGATTTGCAAATTGAAGTTTTAACAAATCAGATATATAAAAATATTTTCACACCCTACTCTCACTTAACCTTCTGTTCCATATGGTTTCTTAATACTGCTGGGTGGAAATGTTCAATAACCAATTTCTTCTTTGTCAAATTTTATTAAATTATTATTTATGTCAGTTAAATTATTTTTATCTCTTGAATTATGATAATCTATCTTCCATTTCTTTCCCCCTGTATTTACATCTATAATTAAATTGACCAAAATTAAAGAAAAATGTAACTCCTTTACCTTTCTCTGAAACTGACTTGATTCTGATCAAATCTGAGTAAAAAGAAAACATAGAGCCATGTTGAAACATTACTCTATTTACTAAGAATGGGCTTATATAAAAAAAAAAAAAAAAACCCTGTAAATAACCATGTGACTTGCTCTCATTTCATTGGCCAATGTAAGTTACAAGTCTACTTGCAGTTATATTTGGAATAATATTAATAGTGATGAAAGTGTGATGTATAGAACAGTCTTTTGGACTCTGTGGGAGAGGGAGAGGGTGGGATGATTTGGGAGAATGGCATTGAAATATGTATAATATCATATATGAAATGAGTCGCCAGTCCAGATTCGATGCACAAGACTGGATGCTTGGGGCTGGTGCACTGGGACGACCCAGAGGGATGGTATGGGGAGGGAGGAGGGAGGGGGGTTCAGGATGGGGAACACATGTATGCCTGTGGCGGATTCATTTTGATATTTGGCAGAACCAATACAATATTGTAAAGTTTAAAAATAAAATAAAATTAAGACTAAAAAAAAAAAAGTGTGTATCATTGCCTAGTTCTTGAGTTTATTAGAATTATATATGTTTTTCAGTTTTATATTATGTTGGAAGTAGTATGAGAAAATACTAGTTTAATCATGATTATTTTTAACTTTACTAGGAATTTTCATTGGGAATAGATATTGATTTTACCAAAAGAGTTTATATCCCATTAAGAGAATCAGATAAAGTTTTGTTTTTTTTTTCATTTTTTGCAGTGATTAATAGTATTAATAAACATCTTATTATTGAACTGTTCTAGCTCTTTTGGGTTCCTGGACCCAGTTATATGTGTGTGTAGGGGGCTTTCCACACAAGACCAAGCAATTTTGGTTAGAGATAGCATCCGATTCCACAGGCTAAGGGTACTGTCCTACAAGACTGCTGAGATAGAAAGAATATGGGCAAACTTATGAAAATAGTTATTTTCTTTATCTTGTAGATCTTTAATGCTGTGTGTCCCTCTGGGATACTTTCCTTCACTGATCATTTTGGTCATGTTGTTTAGAGATTCTAAACAACACTACCTTTGAAGAAATTGTTCTTTTCTTTTTAGTTGGCAACTTCCTTTCTTCAGTTTTGGATCTTTGTCAAACAACTGTATTAATTTTACAATGTCCAATATGAAGTCAATGATAGCAGAATTAAACGTTCTAGCATTTTGAGGCAGGTGCATTCAATTCCTCTTAGATTCAAGTGCATTTTCGGAGCACACCAGGAAGGGAAAAAAAGGTTTATTTCTTTGCAGAAGAGAGTGTGAAAATACATTCGTGCTATTTCATCCTTTCCTAAATCCTTCTAGGGTTATACTGTTTAGAATACTGTTTAAAATACTGTTTTAAAGATCTTTTATCATGGTAAATTACTATCTAAAATTAAAATATTGCATTTATTTATATAAAATATGGTCCTTATAAATATATAAAATTTATTTATATAAAATATGGTCCTTAGGTAAGTATGAAAATGTGAAAGGAAAAAAATGTACATTTGATCTTATTAATATTTACAAAAGCATTAAAAACATTTACTTTTAAGCAGTTAATGACAAAAGAGGAAATTTAGTTTTACTGAGAATGTTCTCAGAAGAAAATTTTGCTCTTGATTCTGTCTTTTATAGCCACTTTTTGGATCTGAGAGCATTTTCTCTGCTCTTCAACAGAATTATCCCTTTCTTCTGTCTTTACTAGCAGTGCTCGAAAAACATAACTAACTACAAAGCAAATCTACCACTGCATGTGTCAAAACAATGTGATACATGCCTGAGTGCAATACCAAAAACAAAGCTCTGGTGATGTTTCTAAAGCAACACTTAATTAAGTTGTTGTTCCTGCAATAAATACAACATCAGACTCTCGCATCAGCATTCTGAACCAAGGGACAACATAACTTCACAGTCTCAGATAACAGAACATGCTTTGAACAGAGCAAAATGCTTTTCCAAAAAGGATAGCAGATATTTTACTAGGTTATCTGATTAAAAACTAGTTTTACAAGCCTAATTTTAGAGGCAGGTTTAGCAAACCGGAAAATATGGTGACAGTTGATAGAGGAGTAATCTCATTTTTGGCTTAAAAGACTAAGAGAAGTGGTTTTAGCATTATTATTAGAATGAATAAAGTTTTATTTCTTATTGTGAAATCAATTTCAGTCCTTTATAAATAAGATAAGAAATATAACCCTATGTATAGTTAAAGCATATGCAAAGGAAATACAATTCCAGTAAAAAGAAGACTAAGAAATGAACTATGTGGGTTATGCAAATGATATTTGCTGATTTTTAAAAATCATTTTTGCTAACTTTTCTTGCAAACTTAAGGTCTGTGATACTAAATATATGAGAAAAAATTTGAGCAATAAATGACTTTTCATTTGAAAAGTCAACTTACGAACAAGTGAAAATTCAAGAAACGTTTCTTTATAATCCACCTTTGATCATATTAATCATTCAATAATTTTAATACAGATTAGCATAAGAATTATACAAATAACACTTGTTCAAAGCAAATATTCTGATGAAGTAACATGTCAGTTATCCCTAGGACTATAATAAGTAATCGTTTAGGTACATAAACGTTTGGAGTAAAACTTATAGTATATTTCTTCCATAAATTGTAGAAGAGTATTCCTCATGTTGAGTTAATGATACAGTAACTATGCCAGGCAACAGCAGTATTACAGAAATACTAAAGTGGCTACTGGACTTACGTAAAAAGACATATAAGAGATTTAGCAAGTTTGGGGAGAGGTAAGCATAAATATAAGACATAAATTTAATAAAAACCATGAATGATTAAAAAAAAATCCAGAAAACAGCTGGGTGGTCAACACACATCACTATACTAGCTTGTCATAGACATCTGATTTGGCTTGCCCAAGCTCTGGTCCAGCCTCATTCAATTTTGTGATGATTGAAAGTTGAAAACCGCTTCTCCCACACTCTCTTACAGACCCTACCTGGGTTTGCATGCAAGTTAAGTATTGTAATAGTTGCGCACATACACAACTTGGAAGGTGGAAGTGAGGTGAAGTTGTCTCCTGTAGCTATTTTCTCTTGCAACAAGATCATGAGATGTGACAAATTGTGGTGACCAGACTCAACATTCCAAAGTCTAGTATCCAGCTTCCTGAGCACTGAAAATTACTGTTGGCCAGCCTTGGGGCTTCAGTATGAACAGCATCTTCTTGCATTCTGGATTGGAGCTAGTTGGTGGTACCTCAGATTATTAGTAGAATGATGGCTTCCTGACTGCAGCATGCCCATGCTTTCCAAAAACTTGGTTAACTCTTAATTCTTTGCATTAAATTAATTTACGATTCAATTAAGTAGAATAATTTCTATTTTCTGAACTGAATTTTGTGTGAAAGATAAAAGGCTTAAAGATTTGACTGCAGTGTTACTGATAAGGAATGAGTGAAAAGTGAAAGTCACTTAATCATGTCCAGCTCTTGCGACCCCATGGACTACAACCCACCAGGCTCCTCTGTCTATGGAATTTTCCAGGCAAGAATACTGGAGTGGGTTGTCATTTCCTACTCCAGATAAGGAATGGAGGAGGGGGAACAAAGGTTAGAAAGAAAGGAGGTTGAAAGGAAGAGGGGAGAAAATGAAGCTTATTACTGGTAACTGATCACCTATTTTGTTCTATTGTTCAGTTGCATCCGACTCTGCAACTCCATGGGCTGTAGCACACCAGGCTTCCCCATCATCCTTCACCATCTCCAGGAGCTTGCTCAAACTGATGTCCATTGAGTCGGTAATTCCATCCAAACATCTCATTCTCTATCATCCCCTTCTCCTCCTGTATCAGGGGACATTTAACAGGAGAATTCCTGCATGGTGTTTTCTATTTCTCAAGGATTCTCTGTTCCATATTGGTTCCTATTCCAAGAATGAGTAAAGCTGCATGCAGTTCTCAGGACTGAGGTCATGGGATGAGACATGCAGTGACTCTTTTCAATGTCAGTGACCTTGTATGTATTAGACTATCCATATTGTGCCTATTGATAAAATTTCATCCTGTGTAATAGCTGAGCAATCATCTTACTAAAGATATATAAGCCTGCATTTCTGCTAATAAAGCACCTTTGCTCCATCAGAGCTTGGGTCCCCATGTCTTTCTTTCTTTTTCTCTTTCTCTCTCTCCTCAGCTAGCTCTCTGGAACACAGAAACCCATCTTGCTCACTCTCCTTCCCGGGCTTCTAAGACTCTCTCAAGAAGATGCCCTGTGCCTTCATCCCCCTCAAGAGGGCACCAGGTGCCTTTGTGAGAGATGCAAGTCCTGTGTCAAGGACTTTATTGGTTCTTTGCATAAACCAGGGCGTATCAGCCTCTCTCTCTCTTTCACTTTCTTATCGTCGACTCCTGTCCGCCAGGTCCCAGTATATTAAAGGACCCCAACACTCCTGCCTTCAATCTTTCCCAGAATCAGGGTCTTTTTCAATGAGTCAGCTCTTCTCATCAGGTGGCTAAAGTATGGAGCTTCAGCTTCAGCATCAGTCCTTCCAATGAATATTCAGGACTGATTTCCTGAGTTTCCAAGCCAGGATGGGCTGGTTTGGTCTCCTTGCAGTCCAAGAGACTCTCAAGAGTCTTCTCCAACACTACAGTTCCAAAGTATCAATATTTCAGCCCTCAGCCTCTTTATAGTCCAACTCTCACATCCATACATTTCTACTGGAAAAAACGTAGTTTGACAAGACAGATCTTTGTGGGCAAAGTAATGTCTCTGCTTTTAATATGCTCTCTATGCTTTTTTCCCAAGGAGAAAGCTATAATACACTAGTAACTATCTTTGTTACTTTGATGTGTTTGAATTGCCAGAATAACAGATGTAACTTGGAAGAAACAAAAATAATAAGTCTACCTGTATTCTATTGTTTATCATATTTATAGGTTCAGGTCAGATAATGGCAGAAGTGTGTTTCATGTAATAGGAACTCTGTGCTTCTGAGTGTGTCCTCAAAACACACTCAGACACATTCAGAGCTAGTATAACATCCCTAGAAGTATACAGTCTTAGAAGTCAATGAGTCCCTTTCTCATGTATAATTTGAAAAATTTAATGGTTAATATCCCTAAAATATTCTGACTTTCCCATCATGACTACTTTCATGTTTTCCTGAGGGGTGACATATTAAAAATTTCCTAATCAAAGTTTTGAGGTTCCTTCAGGTAATTAATGTCTGAAGGAAATGATGATATGCCTCAAACCCTCATCCCATCTCTGGCTCACTCCAGAACAGTGGGACCCACTTCTTCAATGATAACTACACTTGGAATTCATTCTTCTACAGGTAAACTGAGTCAATCTACAGAGTAAAACAAAAGTCCATGTTTATCCATTTCAGTTTTCTCTCTTCTTCCTGTTTCTAGTTTCAGTCAAGGAGTAGAATCTTAGCTCAATTACCTAACTCTACCTGCTATTCTTGACTGGTTATATTTTCTTTAGAGAGTACTTTCCCTTATATTACTCAGTCAATTAACTAGAATTCCAAACATTTGTGCAGGCTAATCAGAATGCTTACTACTGCATCTTGTCAATCTTCTATATTCATTCTTCCCATGGCTTCTGTAAAGCCACACTCTCAATAGATATTCTAAAAACCATCCCTATTCCCTAGTTATGCACCAGCACTGGAAACAAGTATTTACATAGCTAATTAGAAATAACACAGCCATGCTCACTCTGTGTACCCTAATATGGAATTCTCAGCTTCCTCCCTGAAATAGCATTTTTCTACATCTGTGCTTCCCCTTCCATCTCACCCACTATTCCATTTTCTATTTCAATAAGTGGATATATATTTTGTTCTAAAATGAAATAAGAATGATATCAGCATGTAAATAACCAAGCTATGAAATATTTATAACACCTAGAATTCTTTATACAAAGTTATTTTAGTTTGTACTTTATCTCATTTAGACAAAGAAGTTAACCTCCAGAAGGTAAGCTCTGTAGAGAGAGATATTCTATTTTAACAATTACTATACTCCCAGATCTCAATGTAATCTTCTATGAGTTAACATACATTTAATAGTTTTAGACAAATAAACAAAAATTAATTAATGAATTTATCTTCAAAGGTAATCTTTATTGACAGTGTGCATTGAGTATAATTTGCTATTTATTTATCCTTCAACATTATTGCTTGTAGGCACACATTTAGCTTTATCACAGGAAATGTGAAATTCTTATTTAATTCTGAAAATATATTGCACATCCATTAATTGCTACCATTGATCATTTTAAATATTTGTAATTCAAATAAAAATAATGTATAACAAAGTAAACTATCTAAATGTCAATGAAAAGAAAATCTAGTCAAAATCAAACAGGAATGCAGCTAATAAAATGAGGTGAGAAAAGTATTATGACAATTCAATTATCTATGGGTCTGCTTTTTCTTACTCCCAAAGCCCAACATATTTCTCGTCAACTAACCTTGCAGCTCAGCCAATAAATGATTTCCCATGTACACAGGAAATGTAAACTAATTTGAGTTTTTGCTTAAGTAACATAAATTTATAATGTGGTTCTGTTACCAAAAAAGTATATCCCCAAATTGTAGACAAATGCCTTCTGGATTATTCATAGCTTTGGATAATCCATGCTGCTGCTCTCTCACAGTTGAGAAGTATTTGTAAAAACATTCCAAAAATGTGCTAATTACTTAAAATAAAAATAGACCTTTTCTATGCTTATAAGCATAATTTTAATATTTATACTCTGGATATTTATGACATAACATCTGCCTAAAATTTCATGTGGTATTTAGATTAACTATGATAGATTGAATAAATTAGTAGGAAGATTTTTATTAAGGTAGAATAACAAAAATAAAGATGTTTAAAAACAAACAGTATCTCTACATTTTCTTTTGTACCTTTGAAAATAACATTACATGAATAAAAATATATTTATTACTTTTTCTCAAACCCAACCACTGAAAAATCCTTTGACCTCTATGAATTATTTAACTTAATACTTTACTTATTACTTTTTTTCTTAGCAAAAAACTGCATTTACTTAATATTTGCTTTTCTCATTGGAACAGAGTCAGTCTGATATCTGAAATACACAAAGTTAATTTGGAAGAAGGAAGACTGACTCAACAATATTTCCTTGTGTTTTTATCTGTATCAAATTCCCAACTTTGTTCCACTGGGATGATATAAAGGTTTTCCAGAGGAAAATTAAATAATATTTCTGTAGAAAAAAGAAATCAATTTAAGTATGATTTAGCATCACTTGAAAGGTAAATATGTAAACTGTATTAATCAATGTTAGGACTCTAAACATCTCTGTTACATACTGATTGACATTTTGTCTCATTCGCTCACTGATCTAAAAGTATACACTGAGCCTATACTGCCTACTTGTAAACAAACAGGCTTGAGAAATACCTTGCAGTGTATTACATGGAGGCAAGCACAGGATGCTGTGGGAGCAAATGTAAGCAACACATTATCTCAGGAACATTCTGAGTACAATTCTACATGATTAGCAAGACTAACACCTCTTCTTGAAATGCTCAGTCTGCCAATATATTCTTCCCATATATATGAATTTTTTTCCCTAAAAAAATGGACAAATGTGAATTTTTTAGACTTATTTCTAAATATTCCTTAAGTTACCCTATACCATAAAGTGAAACTACATGGGTTACGTATCCTCAAGCTCATCTTTTAATCATTTTTCTGCTTGGAATGCTTTTATCTAACTTTTTAATCTTATGTGTATCTTCAGATTCACCTCAGTTTTCACAAAAATGAGTAAAACTTCCCAAATCTATTAGGCTGTTTAAATGGTCCCCATACAGTGCTTCCATATTATCTGGCACTCTTTCATATATTTTTACCATATTGTATCATAAAAGCCTCTACCAGACTGAACTGGGAAATATTTGAAAACAAAGACAGTCAATTTCATTCATTTCTACATTTTCAAGTTAACACACTGTCTGGCACATAGTAGGCAGTAAATGAAAATCTGCTTAATGAATTAAATAAAGATTGATTGTGGAGCAGCACTGAATTATCTTTTCCATCAGAACAATTCATCCCAGGGATACCAGAATGAAAAGGTATAAGCCGTGGAGATTAGTACGGCAATACCTCTCCATTTCCTAAGTAATATCTCCAGTTCTAGTCTTTTCCCCATTACATTTGTCCTCAGATTGTGTTGAGATACTCTTCTGGATGCATATTAGACTGAGCTTAACTAAGCTGGACCTGAACTATCACATTGATGTGGTTACAAATATATATTTATGTGCCCACAGTTTCCTTGTAGTTTTTTACATATCCACTATATAGTACAGTGCCTAGGACAAAATGTTTTCAAACTAATGTTTCCATTTCCATTCCAACTATTTATTTAGCAATTATCTGCTTAGGAATTTCTACTGAGTTGGGTAGATAAATATTAAACAATCATCAACAGTGTTTATAATGATACAAACTGAGACAAGTAAGCAGAAGGGGAAAAAAAAGTTATAGGAGTTCATGTAAGACAGAAACCTGACATAGCTTGGGTAACAGTTTTAGGATTTCTTAAGTATCTAAGTAGGAGAAAAATACAAATGTTGAATCAGAGTTAATTAGGGGAAATTAACTAGATTAGGACAGAGAGGAGGGTATTCCAAATGGAAAAAAATAATATTACACAAAGAAGCAGTAGTAAGAAGGAATGACAGTATGTTTGAATCTTAAAGAGGATACAAGTAAAAATAAAGTGCACTACGAAACTGAAAAAACTGGAGCCAAGATTAGGGTGATAAAAATGGAAAAGGGGACAAAAAAGATTTATTTACATAGTTATCTACTTCAATTAGTTTGTTTTATCTATAACTACCACGAGGCTTCTTTGTTCTCAGCAGACTTTGTAGCTTGCATGAGTACTAAAATTTTACTGATGATGGTGATGATGAAATGTTTTATTCCAATAAAACACAGTGCACGGCTGTAATCCTTGTCTATTAAAAAAAAAAAAAAAAAGAGTGAACGAATATGTGGTATAAGATTAGAGGCACAACTCTTTGCTACACTATGGACTGTAGCCCCCCAGGCTCCTCTGTCCATGGAATTCTCCAGGCAAGAATACTGGAGTGGGATGACATGCCTTCCTCCAGGGGATCTCGCTGACCCAAGGATCAAACCTACTTCTCCTTCACCTTCTACATCGCAGGCAGATTCTTTACTGCTGAGCCACCAGGGAAGCCCAAGATTAGAGAGAAACAAACTATTAGGAAGAAAAAGTAAAATCAGTATCATTAATGAGAGATGCATGCCATGAGTGAGGGAGAAACTGTCGAGTTAACAGGTTAAATATTGAGCTATTTTCCAGTCAGACCAGAAAAAGAATAAAGGAATGAATAAATGAATGAAATGGTAAAATTAAAAAGGAATACATACTATGGTAAGAATAATAATAGTAATATTGGAATATTTTAGTAGAAATTTGAGATGAAAAATGAAATCAAATATAATTTGAAGACTGTTGATTAGAAGAAGTTCATAGTAAGAACTGAAAGAAACAAATGACCCAATATTTCAAGGTCATTATAAAGGGTAAGTCCTGTTTTGCTTTTTGAGGTTTGAACTGTACTATGGGATTGATCCCTGAGTCAGGAAGATATCCTGGAGAAGGAAATGGCAACACACTCCAGTATTCTTGTCTGGGAAATCCTGTGGACAGAGGAGCCTGGCAGACATGGCTGGGCACATGCACATGCATGTCATCAGGGGATGACCATGACAAATGTGAAAATTCTGCCAGGAAAGTGGAGTGATGTAAAGTTAAAAGTCAGTTGGTTAAAAAGGACAGAATTGCATAATAATGGTGACTAGATTGAGGAGTTTAATAAATCACTGACATTGTTATTAAAGGAACTACAAATGATTAAGCCTGAAAGGAAGAAGCAGGTGAGACAGGTGTTGAAGGCATCAAGAAAGATGGAGGAATTGTGTTGATCATTCTGGGAGAGTTGCAAAGTGATATGGCATGCCTTCAAATAAACCATGATAACTAAGTTGAAAGCAGGAGAGCTGATGTTTCAGTGTGAGGTAGAAGTAGTGCAACAGTCTGGAATTTGTACCCAGAATATGGGCACAGTGGGTACAACTTCATCTTCAGCTGGGTGGAGAAGAGTGAGTGATAATATTGCCACTTTTGTGTTATCCTGGCTTTTATGTGTTAGCACTTTTGATTGCAAGTTACAAGTATACAATTCAAATTAATTTTTTTTAAAAAGGAATTTCTTGATTCTCATAATTTAAAATCTACTTTTTGCATTTCTTAGTACTGGTGTTCAAGTGATGTGTCAGTCTATCTTTCTCTTCTTTGTTTTGTGAAAGTGAAATAACCAGAAGACTCTATAACATGATGGCAAAGGTAATTTTTGGGCAGCTTGAGGTCTACATAGTACTTAGTTAAACCATTCACTTTTCTCAGATAATACCAATAAAAATTAAAGGGATAACTTCACCTGGCTCTACTGCATTACATATTATCCTCAAACAAATTGCTATAAGCAGAGAGATCTTGTACTCTGCTTGGTGAAGCCTCATTCTTGTGTCCACCCTTCTGCAAGGGGTGAAGAATGGGTGACCCTTCTAAAACTGTGTAATATGAGATTCACTTTTGAAAAACAGGTTCTGTTTTGAAAGAAAAGGTTTCCCAAATCCTCAAAAACAATATTTATACACAATGTACTTGAGTCAGCATTTCTAAACTGAATTCATCTTTCTCTAAAAGTAGAATTATCCTTCTCTACATTATTTCTTATTCAGTGACTCCCCCTTTTTTTTCTGTTGCCCAAACAGATCATCTGGGAGTTACTAGATACAAGGAAACATAAAGACTCTTTCCTCTCACTTGGGGAGAGGAAATTTTTAAGTAAATTTATATTTACTTAAAAATCATTTGATGCAAACTATTTAGCTGTAATTAAGACTTATAACACAACAAGGAACCAGATACTACTGGTTTCCTTACATTTATGGATGAATTAATCCCTCAAATATTTGTTCTTATGATTATTCTTTAATGAACTTGTTTTCATTAAGTGGTTAAAATGATAGAATATACAGTCAACAAACTTGAGTCTGGATCCCAGGGTACTCTGTCGTTGGACAAGTTTCTTTATCTGTAAAATGGAGACAATTCAAAACTTTATTCAGAGATATGATATAAGGATACAATGACACAATGTATAAAATTTGATCTACATAATATCTGGTTCATGCTAACTGTTTAATTAATAATGTTAAACATTCAGGTCAGTTCAGTTCAGTTCAGTTCAGTAGCTCAGTAGTGTTCGACTCTGAGACCACGTGAACTGCAGCACGCCAGGCCTTCTTGTCCATCACCGGCTCCCGGAGTTTACCCAAACTAATGTCCATTGAGTCAATGATGCCATCCAATCATCTCATCCTCTGTCATCCCCTTCTCCTCCTGCCCTCAATCTTTCCCAGCATCAGGATCTTTTCAAATGAGTCAGCTCTTCGCATCAGGTGACCAAAGTATTGGAGTTTCAGCTTCAACATCATTCCTTCCAATGAACACCCAGGACTGATCTCCTTTAGAATGGACTGGTTGGATCTCCTTGAAGTCCAAGGGACTCTCAAGAGTCTTCTCCAACACCACAGTTCAAAAGCATCAACTGCTATTATTAGAATGTACTTCTGTTTTGGGATTTGGTCTTTTTGTTATAGTTTTAAAATGAAAAATTATGCTATTATTCTTCTTTCTAGAATAGCAAATGTTTCTGATGTGACCTGGTGGTGTCAAGGATAGGTTCCCATTTTAATGTTTACTTGTTGTAGCTAATCTGCTAGATTATTTTATATAGATATCAAAACAATGAGAAACTAGAGAAACATATCTAGTATCTGCTGCTGCTGCTGCTGCTGCTAAGTCACTTCAGTCGTGTCCGACTCTGTGCGACCCCATAGACATCAGCCCACCAGGCTCCCCCGCCCCTGGGATTCTCCAGGCAAGAACACTGGAGTGGGTTGCCATTTCCTTCTCCAATTATCTAGTATATGACAGTATACTAAAACAATCAGAGCACTGGCCTCTTTTCAGACCCAAAGAAGGAAGATAAGGAAAGGAAAAGCTAACATGCTTAAGATTATAAAAGTGGGAGAAGGGTCAGAAAAATAGAAGAATTGAGTAAATTTAGAGGCATCTGTTTTGATCTATCTTTAATTTTGCTCTAGCAAACTGAGCCTCAATTTTTGTGGTTTTAAATGACTGCCTATCTGCCCTCCTTTTTTGCTTCTCCTCCCTTATTTAAATCTAACAATAGGGTTAATTAAGTGCTTTTGGAACATTACAGTGACTAGTCAAATTCAATGTGAATTGTTTAATCAATAAAGCAAATATGCATTCTTCAAACTATATTAGTTTTTCTTTTTTCTTCCACATAAGAATAATGTTATGTATGTACTTATGTAGAGCTTAAAAGATAGATAGCATAGGTAAAAATACTCATTGCAATTAGTCATTACTTTCCAGTACGATAGACCTAAATATGAATAAAATGTTCATTATTCTTCTGAGCATGGATTAAACAAATATATGATATAAAGTCAAACTACCTTCATCTTATCTTGGTCCTATGCCATTAGAATCTATTTAGAAAATGTGAACAAATCACATTATTTTAATGAGTGTTAGAGTTAGCATTTCTCTGTTGAGGACAAAAATTAGTGTAACACAGTTTGACCCTTTTAGCTTCTTCCCTTCTTCCTTACCAGGACAAGATGTGTGAATGTTCTAATTGATGATACTTTATAAAGCAGGAACTAGGTTAAACGCAGTTAGTATCATCACTGTTCCTTCCCTTATGGATCTGCCTTCTTCCAGAGAAAATGTATTGTACTCTATGCCAGTCCCTTTCATAAACTTCACTCAGAGTTTGTCAACCACCCCTGAAATTTTAAACATATAATTTTTTGTTAGGTCCATTGTCTTGTGCATTGTATAATATTAAGCAACATCCTTGGCTTATTTTACCCACTAGATGCCAGTGACTCTCTCCAACTTGTGATGACCAAAAACTTTCTACAGATATTGCCAGAGAGGAGGATCACTCCTAATGGAAAGCCACTGCTTTGAGGCTTCACAGGGACCACTGTTCCAGACTGAATGGAAGACTCAGCCTAATTCTGACTAACCCAGCAGAATCTGACAGTAACTCTGTCAGTAACAGTGTTTGTATTTTAAGCTCTGTCTGTGGAACTCCTGTTTTAATCTTTGAAATAGTCCAAACTCTAGAGGAGGGTGGTGATGGGACTTCTGTAACTTCAATCATAAAGAATACAACTAGGTTTTCTTTGAAAAAAACTAACTATAAATGCAGTATGACCCCATGGATGAGAAGGAAGAAATAAAATATTTTAAAATGCTAAAATATAATTTTGACTTCCCTATCAATATTAATAATTTGTCCAAGAGCCACATTGTTGTTTATTAGGCATACTATTATTTATTTAGATATAGGATAGGTTGGCAAGTTTTTAAAGAGATCAGAAAATGTTCAGTGAATGGGATATATGTTCCTAGTCTCACTTTACCTAGGAACTATTCCTCACATTGTTGAGATTAACAGGCAGGAGTGTAGACTCTGGAGTCCAACAGGCTTGAGTCATTTATTAGATCTGTAACTGTTTTAATATAAATATTTTCTCTGATCTTGTTTTCTCACCTTTAAAAGAAGTTAATATCAGTACCTCCTTCATACATTTTTATTTTTGAGGATTACATTAGATAATGTGTGTCAAGTACTTATCACAATATCTGGCATGTAGAAAAGTCTAAAAAAATTATAGCCATTATTCTAATTTGCACTCAAAATGATGACAGCAAGACAAGTATCTATTCATGTTGTGCTTAGGGCAGAAAGCAGATGGATCACTGAGACTCTGGGATCAGCAGAGATAGAGAGATAAATTAGGGAATCAGACCACAGAGTGAAAGGCGGTTGCTGAGCAGGCTAAGAATGATGATGCAATAAAAGAGACCATGAGACTGTAGCTTCAGTGCTTAATGCATAATACAGCACAGTGAATCATGCAAACCCAAAGAGTGAGGGAGGGACATTTCCCAATCAGTCAGCGAAAACAAATCACAGAAAACATGGCCATCTTTAGTTACTTCCATTGGGAAGAAGAAATCTTGGTTGTTGGCAGATATGTTTTGGATTTAAGTGACTGTGGAAGGTGTCAAAGACTAGTAGGCAGGAAGCTTTTGAAAATCTTTCTACTTTATTTGTAGGTACCTGGAAAAGAAAGAGAATAAGATGACCCCAAGCATATGGTGTCAGTACCGAAATATTTCCTCTAACCATGAAATATTTATCACCCCATTGATTTGGAAATGATTGCTATTAATAAATAAAAATCACAATTGCTGTGCATATTGAAATTATCAACACAGAGAATATATAGCTTAATTTTCCAGTGCCTGTTTTGGTGGCTGTCATTTACCTCATTTATGAAAGGACTGTGTTCAAGCATTGTTAAAATGGAAATAGATGAACACAAATGGACACAACCAACCATGTGAACACAGTGAATGTGTGTAGAAAACAGCTTCTCTCAGTTGTGTCTGACAGCTGTACTGATTCTAGTTGCACCAGTGATGCCTGAGCTGGGATTGTTACCAGATAACTTGCCATAGCAGGTTAGAGAGACGTTTTCACATCGTGCTAAGTGGGATCAATGACCCTCAGGGTAAAACCATTCCCCTACCTGCTCAGCTGGTAAGATATTGAAATAAAGGTAGATAACAAGGAGGGAATCTGGTGGGCGATGTGAAGCAAAAAAACTGGTATTCTGCTTTCTTTCTGCCTCCTTAAAGATTTGCTTGATCACATTCATTTTGAAAGTCCCATTGAGAGGACAGTAGAGAGTTGTCATGAAGAAAATGTAAAAGAAAAGAAAATCATAAAGCTTAAGAAAGTTTCTTACACATTCTACACTTTGGAGAGTTTTTCAAGAAGAAAGAGAGTAATAGCTTTGATTGTTTAGTTGCCAATTTTCCCAGTTCTTTCTCAATGTACCTTTGGTTATCATGTAATTCAATACTCAGCACAAAGATTAGGCTGTTACAACTTCCTCATGAATGGGAGGAGCTCTGTACTCTGTGGAAACAGGAAATTCAATGTGATTACACATCTCTTTTAGCTTAAGACTTCTCAAAATTTGAAGAATTTAGGCCATTATAGTTCAAATTTAGCATAGTCCCTTCCCTACCTTCATTTCATGTGGAATGAATGTTAAGTAGAAATCTAGCAAGAAGCTAAAATTTAGTCTTAGGAAATATTTTTTGTTTTGTTTTGTTTTGTTTTACATTGGACAAAATCTTCAAAAGTATAACACAATATATCAATAAGATATAGATCTTATTTTATGTGTGTTTCAATTTCTTCATTGTCCCTATAAATTTGTATTTTTGATGAAAATTGTCATGTAAAACAGTTAATTCACCATTAGAATGTCCCTGTGATGATATACAACTATTCAATATATTTTAAAAATATATTTAAATATTGCTTGGGGATAAGTGAACTGTATTTTGAAAAACTTTAAGTAATTTTTGTCAAACTTTTTTGACCCAGTTTTGTGGTATAGTTTCTCAAAGGACTTTGAAAAAGTGAAAGTTCTAAGTTATTATTGTATATTATTTATACACACAGTGTAAAATTGAGAAATGAAGTCAAAACTCAAGTGCAAATTATGACTTAACATTTTGACCTTGGGAAGTTTGATATCGTAAGTTGATTTTATTTAAATTCAGTGTATTTCTTAGCTTGACTTCCAGTACAAAGCATGATAATCTTATGACTTAGCTCAACATTGTCCTTTTGTTAGGAGAAGAAGGAAGAGCTAGGGAAGGCTGGAACCTGGGAATTTGCCTAAATGTAGGATGCTCTTTCTGAGCTGCTGACAGAGGCAGTTTCCTTTAGCTAGAATGTCCACTACTCAGCTCAGTGCTACTTGTTCTTCAATGGTCAAATGCAAATATCACTCCTCCTTTTGTAAAACCTTAAAAATGTTTTCATAGTACTTTGTGAATATGTACGTGTGCCAGTTTCCCTGGTTTAAATACTATCTATCTGACTAAATTGCCACCTAGGTCTGATGCATCTTTATGACTATTTGGTTTCTTCTCTTATCATTCATTTAGTAAATAGTTGCTAAATAAATGCTAAATGAAAAGTTTATCCATCTTGGATAGTGAACCTGAAAGGGAATAAAACTCAGTGATGCTGAAAGTTTCACCTGTGTGTCTGAAAGATAGGGCATAACAAAAATAAAAAGTTGATTCATGATACAAGCATTTGTTCTGCCATCCATCTCTAAGCCTAGAAATCATTCACTAAAAGCTTCTAATTTATTTCTTGTGTCCAGTTAGTCATGGTTCTGATAGTTCTTCTCTGGCTCTAATTCTGTCCTCTTCCTTAGCATATCAAATGCTATGGTCCTAGTTTAGAACTTACCTTGCAATTCTACCAAGAAACATATTGCTGCTATTATATATAGACTTCCAATATACAAAATACTTGGTATATATTTGGTTTAAATTGTAATACTCATCTCACTCTTATCGGCTTATAATTCCATCTTAAATTTTCCTTAATTGAAAAGTTCTTACTAAATTCTCACTTTGTAGCCTATACTAGAGGATATAGGGGATATAAAAATAAATTTATATCACTAAATGCTTATCCTTGGGATTTTTATATCTCAGTAGAAAGAAAAAAACAAGGAAATATAACTCAATGACAACTGGGGCATGATGAACACCTTATAAATATTTGTGGAATGGCTAAGTAAAGTTTAGCTTTGTAAGATAGAGATCATAAGCACAATGATGGTGTACAAATGAAGGGAATCAATGAATTCTAAAGAACAAGAAGGAAATGCCCGTAAAAAAGATAGCTGAAAGTCAAAGGATTGGAGTAATTTGGGGAAATAGATAGTGGAAAACTATCAAGATGATAAAAACAGTAGGCTTGGATTTTAAGATCTTTAAAAAAGAGATGTTAATGCAGGGGCAGCAACGGAATTTTCACAGAAATTTTTCAGAAATAACCATACTGTATAGAAAGGCTTTATATATTCTGAGTTCACATCTTTTGCTTTCTTCATCATGTCATTTGGCTTTGACCTTGGATGTATCTCTAGATCCTGGCTTGTGTCCAATTGTTAGTGCTTGTTGGTGCTCACTAACACTGAGAGCTGCTTTCCCTAGTTTCTCTTTACCTGATTCCATCACATTTCTCACTCAGCATTGTTTTCGTGGATTAGATTCTTGGCATACGTTACATGCCTTTGATTGATGTACCTTAGGTGTACCAGGAATAAATGATCTAATTTTGATAAGGATTGTAAGCTGGCACATGAACTGCAAGCTGGCGCTTCCATTTGAAAAACAGAAACCTTGCACAGTACAAAAAGAAATATTTCCAGCCAGAAATAAAGTAACAGATCTTTTCCTGGCTGGGTCAGAAAATGGCATCTGTTAAGCTCACCTGGCAGAATTGTAACTTTTGGTCCACAAGGGAGCTGATGAACAGGAAAGTGCAAAATACACAGAGAGAACACAGGAGACACACACATCTTCCTAGGGAGATGTCAGTAATGAGGGGAATTTGCTTGTGTGCTACAGATGGCAGATGCCAGGACCATATAACATGAATGAATGTGTATTTTGTCACTGGTTTCTTAGTAGAAAAACACTCACTGTTTTCATTTTCTAAGTGTAGCTGTGGCTCTAAACTTATTCAGTAGTAATGGTCTGCATTCTGATAAGAACAAAAATAGATGTCTGAATCCACAAGTAGGATGGGTTCTGTTTAAAAGCAGAACTGAACTGCCTTTGGCAACACATTTCTAGAAGATGTTCATTTACAGCAAGAGGGAATTTATACACGATTGCTTTGCTGATATAGTCACTTAACACTTGTGTGTGGACATAAGTGGGAAAATTGCCCAATTTCAGTTTTCTGTTAAAAACTGACTCTGCTGGATATGTTCATTTACTATAGCTAAGCCAAATCATCTGAAATAGTTAAGAGTGAACAGAAGAATGAAGAGACATCGTTGAAAAGTGACGAAATTATCCAAGAAATGAAGTTAGGGGGAAAAAGTTAAGGGGAGAAAATATGACCCATATCATTCCATCATCCAGTTTCTTACCTTTTTTTTCAAGCTGCAGCTTTGAGAGAACTTTAATCTGTATTCCTGGTCTATGCTCTTTTTCATTGTATGTTATTTGTACAACCAAAGAACAGACACAGATGTCCTGAGACCATAATCTTCTTGGAGACACATTTTACCGGGATTCGGTGTAATCATCAGATACATTATATCCAAATTTTACATCCAAAATGAAAAAACATAGAAAATAAAGACCAGGAGATAGAGTGAAAAGTAATATATAATTAACATTTCAGAATATATATTATGGAAGAGTTAAAAACCATTCAGGGCCAAAAGCTGCATGAAGAATTTAGCAGACTGTTCAAATGGAGAGAGATGGATTTGTACATTTGTTTCTGCTCTGGCTGTAGTCTGACTGCGGTTACCAGCACTCTAACTGATATCCCTTAGTCTCCAGGGCAACATTCAAACTCACGGACAGAAACAAAACAGAAATGGTTGAGCTCAGAAGAGAGCATTTATGAGACCATTGCAAAGAGCTATTTAAAAGGTTTTCAAAATATGGTTTTAATATTGCTCAGTGACTTCATTCTGAGAACTCTTAAAGGCACTTGCCTTAAAAATTGTAAGCTCATAAACACTGCTCTTACTTTTTCTTTCTTTTACAATTCCACTCTGTTAGTTTCAACAATGAAAAATGTACAAGATAGGTTTTTGTGATAATCGTAGAGCTCAAATCATACTTTGGTATCCAGCAGCCAAAATCATTAAATTCTAATATGGCTATCTTAAAAAATAGATATTAACATACCTAAAATGATGTCAACATTTTATGTTGATGCTAAGGAGATCTTTACTTTTGTCACTGGGGTCTGCCAGTAAGTATTTCTCTTGCCAGCACCCTTTGGGTTATATTTATGTATACTACTTTCATTTTTTCAGTTCTCTTGTGGACCAACAAAAAAGAATGTGAAAGTTTAAAATAGTTTTAGGTGTCAGAGTGCTTAATAGAAGTTATTTTCTTAAAGCCCACATTTACTAGCTCTTTAGCTAGAAGTTTGTGTTACAAACATTATCACTAATAATTACAGAAAGAATAAGGATGGTTCTCAGCTTTAACACTCTGCAAAATTGCTTAGATTTTTGTGGTTATTTGCAGTTATATATGTGAAATTTTAAAATTCTCAATTAAATTGTTGGATAGGTAGTCATTAATATGGTTCAAATATATAAATAAAATACAATAAAAATTTACTCAGTTGCTTTCCTCATAGGAAACTACTGATACTGTATTTTTTCCATGGGTGATCCTTCAAATAAATTCTTTGGAAATTAATAAACATATGAAAATAAATAACTAAAGTCAACTATTTACCATAAATGGCACTATTATATAAAACATTCCATGAATTTTGATATTATTTTATTCATACTATAATTGCAATTATAGTTTTCAATATACAATTCATATAACAATAAATATGCCTTATGACATATTTTGAAAAGTGCTACAAAGTCATAATTCTGAACTATGGTGTGTCAACAATGCCATTGTGGTAGATAAACTTTAAGGTGTTCCACTATGTTCCCTTCCCTGGATGGAGGGAATAGCAACCCAGTCTAGTATTCTTGCCTGGAGAATCCCATGGACAGAGGAGCTTGGCGAGCACCATTCCATGGGGTCAAAAAGAGACATAACTGAAGTGACTTAGCATGAACATATACACTATATTCCTAGACTTCCAATGTTTACACTAATATGTATCCTGGAGTGTAGGAGGGATAAGTGATTTGCCTCTAAACAGTAGCCTTGTAAATGTTAATAGCTTGTTCCTCCTGTGATTATGTTACCTGTGTAAGAATACATCTTCTTAGCTAATTTGCTCTAGAGGTTTTCTTTGCTGGTTTGATAAGGAAAGTAGCTATATTAGGAAAGCACATATGGGAAGAATCTGCCAGCAGCCTCTCAAAGTTGAGGACATCCTACAACCAACAGTCATCCTGAAGCCAGCTTCTCAGCCTTACAGAATCAAGAAAACAAATTCTACCAATGATCTGATGGGAAAATTAAACAACTTGGAAGTGAGATACTCCTAATCAGACAGCCTTCTGAATCGGCTTGTCAATCACCCACATGAAGCCTTGTGGGGCCCTAATCAGAAGATCCAGCTGAATCATGCCTGGATTTCCGACCCAAACAAATTATGAGACAATAAACTTGTTAACTGCGATGGCGTGCATAGAGCGGCTGAGAGGAGCTACCCCACGTCCGAGGTCAGGGGCAGAAGCTGGGAGGACCCCATGCCCGAGGGGCGGTGGCCAAGAGGAGTTACACCACGTCCGAGGTCAGGGGCAGCGGCCGAGAGTGCCAGGCTGCCACAGTGCATGAATGGCCGAGAGGAGCTATCCAACATCTGAGGTCAGGGGTGGCAGCTGGGAGGAGCAACCCCACCTCCAAGGAGCAATGGCTACTCAGGCGCAGGAGGGCCTAGAGGAGCTATTCCAAATTCAAGGTCAGGAGGGGTGGCGGTGAGGAAATACCCCTCGTCCAAGGTAAGAGAAACCCAAGTAAGACGGCAGGCATTGCGAGAGGGAATCAGAGGGCAGACACACTGAAACCATAATCACAGAGAACTAGTCAATCTAATCACACTAGGACCACAGCCTTGTCTAACTCAATGAAACTAAGACATGCCCGTGGGGCCACCCAGACGGGTGGGTCATGGTGGAGACAGCTGACAGAATGTGGTCCACTGGAAAAAGGAATGGCAAACCACTTCAGTACTCTTGCCTTGAGAACCCCATGGACAGTATGAAAAGGCAAATTGATAGGATACTGAAAGAGGAACTCCCCAGGTCAGTATGTGCCCAATATGCTACTGGAGATCAGTGGAGAAATAATTCCATAAAGAATGAAGGGATGGAGCCAAAGCAAAAACAATACCCAGTTGTGGATGTGACTGGTGATAGAAGCAAGGTCTGATGCTGTAAAGAGCAATATTGCATAGGAACCTGGAATGTCAGGTCCATGATCAAGGCAAATTGGAAGTGGTCAAACAAGAGATGGTGAGAGGGAATGTTGACATTCTAGGAATCAGTGAACTAAAATGGACTGGAATGGGTGAAATTAACTCAGATGACCATTATATCTACTACTGCAGGTAGGAAACTCTTAGAAGAAATGGAGTAGCCATCATGGTCAACAAAAGAGTCTGAAATGCAGTACTTGGATGTAATCTCAAAAATTACAGAATGATCTCTGTTCGTTTCCAAGGCAAACCATTCAATATCACAGTAATCCAAGTCTATGCCCCAACCAGTAATGCAGAAGAAGCTGAAGTTGGATGGTTCTATGAAGACCTCCAAGACCTTTTAGAACTAACACCCAAAAAAGATGTCCTTTTCATTATAGGTGACTGGAATGCAAAAGTAGGAAGTCAAGAAACGCCTGGAGTAACAGGAAAATGTGGCCTTGGAGTACAGAATGAAGCGGGGCAAAGACTAATAGAGTTTTGCCAAGAAAATGCACTGGTCATAGAAAACATCCTCTTCCAACAACACAAGAGAAGACTCTATACATGGACATCACCAGAAGGTCAACATTGAAATCAGATTGATTATATTCTTTGCAGCCAAAGATGGAGAAGCTCTATATAGTCAACACAAATAAGACCAGGAGCTGACTGTGGCTCAGATCATGAACTCCTTATTGCCAAATTCAGACTGAAATTGAAGAAAGTAGGGAAAACCACTAGACCATTCAGGTATGACCTAAATCAAATCCCTTATGATTATACAGGGAAGTGAGAAATAGATTTAAGGGACTAGACCTGATAGATAGAGTGGCTGATGAACTATGGATGGAGGTTCGTGACATTATGCAGGACAGAGAGATCAAGACCATCCCCATGGAAAAGAAATGCAAAAAAGCAAAATGGCTGTCTGAGGAGGCCTTACAAATAGCTGTGAAAAGAAGAGAAGTGAAAAGCAAAGGAGAAAAGGGAAGATATAAGCATCTGAATGCAGAGTTCCAAAGAATAGCAAGAAGAGATAAGAAAGCCTTCCTCAGCGATCAATGCAAAGAAAAACAGGAAAACAACAGAATGGGAAAGACTAGAGATCTGTTCAAGAAAATTAGAGATGCCAAGGGAAGATTTCATGCAAAGATGGGCTCGATAAATCACAGAAATGGTATGGACCTAACAGAAGCAGAAGATATTAAGAAGAGGTGGCAGGAATACATGGAACTGTACAAAAAAGATCTTAATGACCAAGATAATCACGATGGTGTGATCATTCACCTAGAGCCAGACATCCTGGAATGTGAAGTCAAGTGGGCCTTAGAAAGCATCACTACAAAGCTAGTTGAGGTAATGGAATTCCAGTTGAGCTATTTCAAATGCTGAAAGATGATGCTGTGAAAGTGCTGCACTCAATATGGCAGCAAATTTGGAAAACTCAGCAGTGGCCACAGGACTGCAAAAGTTCAGTTTTCATTCCAATCCCAAAGAAAGGCAGTGCCAAAGAATGAGCAAACTACCACACAGTTGCACTCATCTCACATGCTAGTAAAGTAATGTTCAAAATTCTCTAAGCCAGGCTTCAGCAATATGTGAACCGTGAACTTTCAGATGTTCAAGCTGGTTTTAGAAAAGGCAGAAGAACCAGAGACCAAATTGCCAACATCCACTGGATCATGGAAAAAGTAAGAGAGTTCCAGAAAAACATCTATTTCTGCTTAATTGACTATGCCAAAGCCTTTGACTGTGTGGATCACAATAAACTGGAAAATTTTTCAAGAGATGGGAATACCAGACCACCTGACCTGACTCTTGAGAAACCTATATGCAGGTCAGGAAGCAACAGTTAGAACCAGACATGGAAGAACAGACTGGTTCCAAATAGGAAAAGGAGTCCGTCAAGGCTGTATATTGTCACCCTGCTTATTTAACTTATATGCAGAGTACATCATGAGAAACGCTGGGCTGGAAGAAGCACAAGCTGGAATCAAGATGGCCGGGAGAAATATCAATATCCTCAGATTATGCAGATGACACCACCCTTATGGCAGAAAGTGGAGAGGTACTAAAAAGCCTCTTGATGAAAGTGAAAGAGGAGAGTGAAAAAGTTGGCTTACAGCTCAACATTCAGAAAATGAAGATCATGGCATCCGGTCCCATCACTTCGTGGGAAATAGATGGGGAAACAATGGAAACAGTGTCAACTTTATTTTTGGGGGCTCCAAAATCACTGCAGATGGTGACTGCAGCCATGAAATTAAAAGACGCTTACTCCTTGGAAGGAAGGTTATGACCAACCTAGATAGCATATTGAAAAGCAGAAACATTGCTTTGCTAACAAAGGTCCGTCTAGTCAAGGCTATGGTTTTTCCAGTGGTCATGTATGGATGTGAGAGTTGGACTGTGAAGAAAGCTGAGTGTTGAAGAATTGATGCTTTTGAACTGTGGTGTTGGAGAAGACTCTTGAAAGTCCCTTGAACTGCAAGGAGATCCAACCAGTCCATTCTAAAGGAAATCAGCCCTGGGTGTTCTTGGGAATGAATGAAGCTATAGCTGAAACTCCAGTACTTTGGCCACTTCATGAGAACAGTCAACTCATTGGAAAAGACGCTGATGCTGGGAGGGATTGGGAGCAGGAGGAGAAGGGGACGACAGAGGATGAGATGGCTGGATGGCATCACTGACTCGATGGATGTGAGTCTGAGTGAACTCCGGGTGTTGGTGATGGACAGGGAGGTCTGGCGTGCTGCGATTCATGAGGTCGCAGAGTCAGACACGACTGAGTGACTGAACTGAACTGAACTGAAACTTGTTAACTAGTAGAAGATCACTATACACATGTATATTCATTTGAGACATGTGCTGATGAACAACAATGAGATGAGATGAAAACGTAAAATGAAGATGAATATCGTTTAACATGAGAGATAAAGATTATTAACAGAATATATTAGTCTGTGTTAAGTGATAGAACACAATACTTGTTTGATGGTGACAAGATATATCTTCTAAATAAAAAACAGTATAATATGGTGTTTCTTGTATATATATCAACATATGAGGGCAATGAAGCTATAAACAAGAATAAATATGTCTCATAAAAGCATACATAATCCTTGGGAAAAAAGATATGATAAACCCAGACTATGTATTTAAAAGCAGTGATGTAATTTTGCCACCAAAGGTCCATATAGTCAAAGATATATTTTTATTTCCCAGGAGTCATGTACAGTTGGACCGTGAAAAAGGTTGATCACTGAAGAATTAATGCATTTGAATTGTGATGCTGGAGAAGACTCTTGAGAGTCCCTTGGACAGCAAGGGGATCAAACCTGTCAATCCTAAAGGAAATCAACCCTGAATATTCATTGGATGGACTGATGCTGAAGTTCCAGTACTTTGGCTACCTAATAGGAAGAGTGGAGTCACTGGAAAAGACCCTCATGCTGGGAAAGATTGAGGGCAAGAGGAGAAGAAGGCAGCAGAGGATGAGATGGTTAGATAACATCACTGACTCAATGGACATGCAATTGAAGAAACTCTAGGAGATAGCGAAAGACAGGGAAGCCTGACGTGATGCAGTTTGTGGAGTCACAAAGAGTTAGACAGCACTTAGTGACTAAATAATAAGAGCATGGCATGCACCGTGATTTTTATTAAAGTTAAAAATAAGAGCTATTGCTAAAGATTATGACAAATATAACTGACATATACCAAAGTAATGATCACATTCTATTTGATCTTTAAAAGTTGTCAATTTAATATATATTCTATTTAAAATTTATTTATTCTTTCAGTGACTTGCAGTAAATGTTATATTGGCCTTTTAGTATTTCCTTGTTCTACTCAGAGGTTAAGAAGGTATCATTCATATGAAGAACACTAATGATTCTTTGGTCCTTTGGGAAATTTAGGGGGAAAATTAAGGAACTGTAAAAGAAATTGGCTTGAATGAATATTCTTTAGGCTTTGACTTTTATTCTCCAAATTTCTTACACCTGTCCCCTTACAAAGGCTCCACTTTGCTGCTTTTGACAAGCCCATGAAGTTGAGAACCTGATACAAATCCTGAAGCAGGACTTTTTTCCCCCTTGTTTCTCTTTTAATTTTTGTGACTTTGTCATCTGTATGCAGGTCAGGAAGCAACAGTTAGAACTAGACATGGAAGAACAGACTGGTTCCAAATAGGAAAAGGAGTTTGTCAAGGCTGTATATTATCACCCTGCTTTTTTTAACTTATATGCAGAGTACATCATGAGAAACACTGGGCTGGAAGAAACACAAGCTGGAATCAAGATTGCCGGGAGAAATATCAATAACCTCAGATATGCAGATGATACCACCCTTACGGCAGAAAGTGAAGAGGAACTCAAAAGCCTCTTGATGAAAGTGAAAAGGGAGAGTGAAAAAGTTGGCTTAAAGCTCAACATTCAGAAAATGAAGATCATGACATCTGGTCCTGTCACTTCATGGGAAATAGATGGGGAAACAGTGGAAACAATGTCAGACTTTATTTTTCTGGGCTCCAAAATCACTGCAGATGGTGACTGCGGCCATGAAACTAAAAGACGTTTACTCCTTGGAAGGAAAGTTATGTCCAACCTAGATAGCATATTCAAAAGCAGAGACATTACTTTGCCAACAAAGGTTCGTCTAGTCAAGGCTATGGTTTTTCCAGTGGTCATGTACGGATGTGAGAGTTGGACTGTGAAGAAAGCTGAGCACCAAAGAATTGATGCTTTTGAACTGTGGTGTTGGGGAAGACTCTTGAGAGTCCCTTGTACTGCAAGGAGATCCAACCAGTCCATTCTGAAGGAGATCAGCCTTGGGATTTCTTTGGAGGGAATGATGCTAAAGCTGAAACTCCAGTACTTTGGCCACCTCATGCAAAGAGTTGACTCATTGGAAAAGACTGTGGTGCTGGGAGGGACTGGGGGCAGGAGGAGAAGGGGACAACAGAGGATGAGATGGCTGATGGCATCACTGACTCAATGATGTGAGTCTGAGTGAACTCCAGGAGTTGGTGTTGGACAGGGAGGCCTGGCGTGCTGCGATTCATGGAGTCTCAAAGAGTCGGACACGACTGAGCTGAACTGAACTGAAATGAAATGAAAGAGCCCAGTGGTATGGGCATGGGAATATGGCCCAGGATTGTCACTTTACCAGTTTTAATTTTAGGCTTTATGTTAGTGGGTCAAAAGTAGAAAATATATAAGGTAGGTCAGTTCAAGGATTCCAAATGTAGTATTTCTTTTAATAACCTTTTTATTTTAGAATATTTTTGGTTTACAGATGAGTGTGACTATAGAACAGACAGTTGCTATATACTCCAAAATCATTTTCCAGTCACTCAGTACTGTATGATTCTTTGCAACCCCATGGACTGCAGCATGCAAGGCTTCCTGTCCTATACCAACCCCCGAAGCTTTCTCAAATTCATGTCTACTGAATCAGTGATGCCATCCAACAATATCATCATCTGTTGTCCCCTTCTCCTCCTGTCTTAAATCTTTCCCAGCGTCAGGATCTTTTCAAATAAGTCAGATCTTCACATCAGGTGGCCAAAGTATTGGAGTTTCAGACTCAGCATCAGTCTTCCAATGAATATTCAGGATTGATTTCCTTTAGGATGGACTGGTTTGTTCTCCTTGCAGTCCAAGGGACTCTCAAGGGTCTTCTCCAAAACCAGAGTTTGAAAGCATTAATTCTTTGGTGCTCAGCTTTCTTTTTGGTCCAACTCTCACATCCATGCATGACTACTGAACAATCATAGCTTTGACTAGATGGACCTTTGTTGGCAAAGTAACATCTCTGCTTTTTAATATGCTGTCTAGTTTGATCATAGTTTTTATTTCAAGAAGCAAGCATCTTTTAATTTCATGGCTGCAGTCACCATCTGCAGGGATTTTGAAGCCCTCCAAAATAAAGTGTGTTTCCATTGTTTCCCCATCTATTTTACATGAAGTGATGAAACCAGAAGCCATGATCTTAGTTTTCCAAATATTCAGGTTTAAGCCAACTTTTTCAGTCTCCTCTTTCACTTTCATCAAGAGGCTCTTTAGTTCTTGGTTTCTGCCACAAGGGTGGTATCATCTATGTATCTGAAGTTATTGATATTCCTCCTGGCAATCTTGATTCCAGCTTGTGCTTCATCCAGCCCAGCATTTCGTATAATACATTCTGCATATAAGTTAAATAAGCAGGATGACAATATACAACCTTGACATACTCCTTTCCCTATTTGGAACCAGTCTGTTGTACTACATCTGGTTCTAACTGTTGCTTCTTGACCTGCATACAGATTTCTCAGGAGGCAGGTAAGGTGGTCTGGTATTCCTATTACTTGAAGAATTTCCCACAGTTTGTTGAGATCCACACAATCAAGGCTTTGGTGTAGTTAATAAAGCAGAAGTAGATGTTTTTCTGGAACTCTCTTGATTTTACAGTGATCCAAGGGATGTTGGCAATTTGATCTCTGGTTCCTCTGCCTTTTCTAAATCCAGCTTGAACATCTGGAAGTTCACAGTTCACAAATTGTTGAAGCCTGGCTTGGACAATTTTGAGCATTACTTTGCTAGCCTGTGAGATGAGTGTAATTGTGTGATAGTTTGAACATTCTTTGGCATTGCCTTTCTGACTTTTTCCAGACTTTTGGCCACTGCTGAGTTTTTCAAATTTGCTGGCATATTCAGTGGAGCACTTTTACAGCATCAACTTTTAGGATTTGATGTAGCTCAGGTGGAATCCCGTCACCTCCACTTGCTTTGTTCATAGTGATGCTTCCTAAGGCCCACTTGACTTCACATTCTAGAATTTCTAGCTTTAGATAAATGGTCACACCATTGCAGTTATCTGGGTCATTAAGATCTTTTTTGTATAGTTCTTGTGTGTATTCTTTCCCCCTCTTCTTAATATCTTCTGCTTCTCTTAGATACATACCATTTATGTCCTTTTTGTGCCCATCTTTACATGAAATGTTCCCTTGGTATCACTAGTTTTCTTGAAGAGCTCTCTAGTCTTTCCATTTTATTTTTGTTTCTATTTCTTTGTATTTATACAGGAGGAAGGCTTTCTTATCTCTCTATGCTATTCTTTCTTCATTCAAATGGGTGTATCCTTTCTTTTATCCTTTTGCTTTTCACTTCTCTTCTTTTCTCAGATATTTGTAAGGCCTCCTCAGTCCACCATTTTGCCTTTTTGAGTTTCTTTTCTGTGGATGATCTTGATCACTGCTTGCTGTACAGTGTCACGTACCTCCATCCATAGTTCTTCAGGCACACTGTATATCAGATCTATTCCTTGACTCTATTTGTCGCTTCCACTGTATAATCATAAGGGATTTGATTTAGATCATACTTGAATGGTCTAGTGGTTTTCCCTACTTTCTTCAATTGAAGTGTAATTTGGCAAAAAGGAGTTCTTGATCTGAGCCACAGTCAGTTCCCAAATTATTTACATCTACATTAATATACTGTCACATCTAATGAGCTGCTATTGCACTTGTTAGCAACTAAAACTCATAGTCCACCCCCCCCCCCATATTTCTTTGGTTTTCATCTAATGCCTTTTATCTATTCCAGAATCTCATCCTGCATGCCACATAGTGATTAGTCATCATGTCCCCTTTAGGTTCTTTTTAACTATAGACTCTCTCACTCTTCCCTTGTTTTGAATAATCTTGGCAGTTTTGAGGAGTACTGCTCAGGCATTTTTTAGACTGTCCCTCAACTAGAATTTGTCTCATGTGTTTCTTTTTATTGAACTGAGGTTGTGGATTTTTGGTTGGAGAACCAGAGACAGGTTCTATTCGCATTAGATCATATCAAGAGTACATACATCAACATGATCTATTGTTGATATTAATTATGATCACAAAAATGAGGGAATGTTTGCCATGTTTCTCTACTATGAAGTTATTTGTTTTTGTTTTTTTTTTTTTCTTTTCTTTCTTTCTCTTTTCAAAGTGTATTCTTTGGAAACAAGTCACTATTCAATCCACACTTAAGAACAGAATTTTTCTATATAGTGTTTTAACAGTAGTGATTTCCAGGATAGAATTCTTATTTGGGATACAGTAAAATGTTATAATGATAATATAGATGTGTTGGCATAGCCATATAACATGTGTTCTCAAATATCTACCTAATTTATTTATGCATTTTATCAATATCTATCTAAAAAAAAACTTTTGCTTTCTAAGTTGTGCACACTTCAGTGGTAGGGATGAACTCCAGAGACCCAAAGAGATATAGTTATATTTTAGAAGACTGTGAGTTTTCAAACTATCTTGTGAAACCTTGTTAAATAAACTAAATTTTAGAAACCATAGAATAGAATGAAAAGAAAAACACTATAAAAAAAAGGAAGAAAATTCATAATGGAATTCAGGAATAGAAAAGATTCTCTGGGTTGCAGACATCTATATCAAAAGAGCTATAAAGGAAACTTATGGGAGCTGTATATAATTTATATTAGCAGTCGTACAAAACAGATTTGCAGGATATTTAGAATCAACCAGCAAGGAAAAATAAAGAAAAATGTTAAAATTTTCACAACCAAAATATACTTGATACTTGAAATATATATGCATGTATCAGTTCAGTTCAGTTCAGTTCAGTTGCTCAGTTGTGTCCAACTCTTTGTGACCCCATGAATCGCAGCACACCAGGCCTCCCTGTCCATCACCAACTCCCAGAGTTCACCCAAACTCATGTGCTTTGAGTCGGTGATGCCATCCAGCCATCTCATCCTCTGTTGTCTCCTTCTCCTCCACCCCTAATCCCTCCCAGCATCAGGGTCTTTTCCAATGAGTCAACTTTTTGCATGAGGTGGCCAAAGTATTGGAGTTTCAGCCTCAGCATCAGTCCTTCCAATGAATACCCAGGACTGGCAGCCTTTAGGATGGACTGGTTGGATCTCCTTGCAGTCCAAGAGACTTGCAAGCGTCTTCTCCAACACCACAGTTCAAAAGCATCAATTCTTCAGCGCTCAGCTTTCTTCATAGTCCAACTCTTATATCCATACATGACCACAGGAAAAACCATAGCCTTGACTAGACGGACCTTTGTTGGCAAAGTAATGTCTCTGCTTTTGAATATGCTATATAGGTTTGTCATAACTTCCTTCCAAGGAGTAAGCATCTTTTAATTTCATGGCTGCAATCACCATCTGCAGTGATTTTGGAGCCCCAAAAAATAAAGTCTGACACTGTTACCCCATCTATTTCCCATGAAGTGATGGGACCGGATGCCATGATCTTAGTTTTGTGAATGTTGAGCCTTAAGCCAACTTTTTCACTGTCCTCTTTCAATTTCATCAAGAGGCTCTTTAGTTCTTCACTTTCTGCCATAAGGGTGGTGTCATCTGCATATCTGAGGTTATTGATATTTCTCCTGGCAATCTTGATTCCAGCTTGTGCTTCTTCCAGCCCAGCATTTCTCATGATGTGCTCTGCATACACAATATGCATGCATTGGTGGCTCAGATGGTAAGGAATTCACCTGCCATGCAGGAGATCAGGGTTCGATCCCTGGGTTGAGGTCTGCTGGAGGGCATGACAACCGACTCCAGTGTTCTTGCCTGAAGAATCCCCATGGACAGAGGACCCTGCTGGGCTACAGTCTATGGGGTTGCAAAGAGCTGGACATGACTGAGTGACTAACAACACAGCGTAGATATAATATGTATAAATATGTATGTATTCTAAGGAATTTGGTGTAGTCATGAATCTATACCAATGTAGAACAAATGTTCTGTGCCATTCATACCATTGTGCTATTCATATCATTTTAGATCCAATTTCCAGCTAATATGGCAAGAAATAACCACAAAATTTTACTTGCAACCTGGGGAGATTAATACATTGTATCTAGTATGAAATGCATCTCAAATAACAGATGTGGTTCTCTGGTTCATTTATCTGAGTAATGTAGATATAAGAAAATTTTGAAGCCTGGTCAGAAAAGATAATCATTTCTGTTTCTTTAAGACTTCTTCATTTTTGTCCTCTTCCTTTGTCCTGAGGCTGCTTTCTTCATGATAAAAGGTAATGTAGAATAACAGCTTCTTCATTTTTGTATAGGTGGAGGAAAAAACAGTTCCAACCTAGTTATTTGAAGGATAGTACTGCAGTTCTCTCACAATTTAACTGATCCTTTTGAGTAAGGGGATGGAATTTGTTGCTTGGTTTAACAGAGTTTGCTACCACCCACTACTCTCAGCATGCACCTCCTCAATTCCATCTGCTGGTCAGTTTGTTTCTCAAGCACAAGGGCTCTATGCTAGGCCTGAGAGTGAAAGTGATAGTCCCTCAGTCTTGTCTGACTCTTTGTGATCCCATGGACTGTAGCCTGCCAGTTTCCTTTGTCCATGGAATTCTCCAGGCAAGAATTCTGGAGTGGGTAGGCCTGAAAAAGTGAAAATGAAAGTCACTCAGTTGTGTTCGACTCTTGCCTGACATTCTCCTCTGTCCATGGAATTCTCCAGGCCAGAACACTGGAGTGGGAAGCTGTTCCCTTCTCTAGGGGATTTTTCCCAACCAAGGGATCAAACCCAGGTTTCCCACATTGTAAGTGGATTTGTTGTCATATGAACTACCAGGGAAGCCTAGGTAGGCCTATGAATACCCAAAGGAAAACATGGAAATTATTCAGAAGAAGGAAATACAGTGGTCAAATATAGCAAATGTTCTATGCCAAGACATATTTAGAAGCATGTTTTTCTGCTTTTACTATTAATAATATTCTGTTAGATATCAGTTCTCATATATGTTCCACTTATTATTCAGTGAATATGATCCATGTATTTTTTAACTATAACTTAATAATCACATAATTTCAAAATCAAATCTTGTCATATACTAGTTATGCAGTTATTTCAAGAAAGTGAGAACACTGAAAACGTAATGATTTTGATTATTACCAATAATATAGTTACTCTAAATTAAGGAAATACATGGTTCCACGAATAGATTGTGAAGTCAGGTGTATAACTTTTGTCTCCCGGAAAGATTTTAAGTTTTGAATACAAAAATCACATTTTGCTGCTCAGTTTTCTCATAGCCCAATCTGTGAAATATTTCTCAGTATATGATTTCTAGATAAAACTGGAGTAAATAAATAACTTTTTATAGTCTCTAGATTGGTAAAATGTGAATGCAAAAATTTTAATTTTGGGCAAATGTTCTTGGAATGAAACAATTATGTTTTATATTTGTTTATTTTTGTAAGGGTTCATTGATGTACTACATATCTGACATTATTGTTATCGTTGATACTTAGCATAAATATAACATGCTGAATATTCAAAATGCTATAATCATTAATTAGTCATAATTCATAGGTAATACAGTGATTAGAGAAAATTGTTACAAACAATGCAGATTGCTAGTCTGAAGGAATAACCATTTACAAGTGAATGTTTTCCAGAGTAAAAGTTACTAGTCTGTAGAATTTTTGAGCTTCTTGATTGATATATATGCAAAGCTATATATAAGTTAAAAATATATTTATTACAGCTATGGCATTTGTACTTGCTATTTAGTGTTATGACATTTGGATACCCTCTGTTCTGGGCAGCTTGCTTATAAATTTGCTTAGGTTTTTCCATTCTTTTGAAGTTACAGATTAAAAGTTCTGATGAAGAAGATGGCAGAGGTGAAGGACATGTGCTCAATTCCTCCTGTAAGAGCACTGAAATCACAACTAATGGGTGAACAACCATTGACTGGAGGACACTTGAACCCACCCCAGAAGACACCCCACATGAAAGACAAAAGACACCACAATGATATGGTAGGAGGGGTGCAATAACGATTAAAATCAAATCCCATACCAGCCAGGTGGTCAGCCCACAAACTGGAAAACAATTAAACCACAGAATTTTGCCCACTGCTGTGAAGGTTCTGAGCTCCAGTTCATGTTTACCTGCCTAGAGGAACATCAAAGGAACTAAGAATACCAAGAAATCTGACTTTGAAAACTAATGGAATCTGATTTCAGGACTTCCTTGGGGCTGGGGGAAACAGACTCTTGGAGGGCACACACACAATCTTGTGTACATCAAGATCCATGGGAAAAGAGTAGTGACCCTGTAGAAGACTGAACCAAGCCTACCTGCTAGTGTTGGAGGGTCTTCTGTAGAGGTGTGAAGCAGCTGTGGCTCACTTTGGGGACAAGGGCACTGGCAGCACAAGTGCTAGGAAACACTCATTGGCATAAGCTCTCCTGAAGGCCACCAAGAGCCCCACCACAGAGCCTGGGGGCTACAGGGCTAGGTTGCCACAGGTCAAAAAACTAACAAAGTGGGAATGCACCCCCTACATCAGCAGACAAAAGTGGAGTCAAGTTTTACTGAGCACAGCCCTGCCCACCAGACAGAGCAAGACCCAATTCTACCCACCACCAGTCCCTCCTATTAGAAAGCTTGCACCAGCCTCTTAGATAGCCTCATCTATGAAAGGGCAGACAGCAGAACCTAGAACTATAATCCTGCAACTTCCAGAATGAAAAACATAATCATGAAAAATCAGAGGATTATTTCCAAGATGAAAGAACAAGAAAGAAACAACTAAACAAACAAACAAAACTAAATGAAGCAAAGATAAGCAATCTTCCAATAAGGGAATTCAGACAATGATAGTGAAGATGATCCTGGATCTCAGGAAATGAATGGAGGCAAAGATTGAAATGATACAAGAGATATTTAGCAAAGACTTAGAAGAGCTAAAGAACAAACAGAGATGAACAATACAAGGACTGAAATGAAAAATACACTAGTACAAATTAATAGAATAACTGAGGCAGAAGAATGGATAAGTAATCTAGAAGAGAGAATAGTGGAAATCACTGCTGAAATTTGGGCTTCCCTTGTGGCTCAGCTGGTAAAGAATCCACCTGCAATGTGGGAGACCTGGGTTTGATCTCTGGGTTTGGAAGATCCCCTGGAGAAGGGAAAGGCTACCCACTCCAGTATTCTGGCCTGGAGAATGCCATGGACTGCATAATCCATGGAGTCTCAAAGAGCTGGACATGATTGAGTGACTTACATTAGCTACTGCTGCAAAACAGAAAAAAAGAATGAAAAAAAAAATGAAGATAGCCTAAGAGATCACTAGCACAATATTATGGAGAAGGCAATGGCACCCCACTTCGGTACTCTTGCCTGGAAAATCCCATGGACAGAGGAGACTGGTGGGCTGCAGTCCATGGGGTCACTAAGAGTCGGACACTACTGAGCGACTTCACTTTTCACTTTCATGCATTGGAGAAGGAAATGGCAACCCACTCCATTGTTCTTGCCTGGAGAATCCCAAGGACCGGGGAGCCTGGTGGGCTGCCGTCTATGGGGTCACACAGGGTCGGACACGACTGAAGCAACTTAGCAGCAACAGCACAATATTAAGTGCACCAACATTTGCATTATACATCTAGCCTGTTCTTAGAACAATTACCTCATTGTTTCTTATGCTTATGAACTGTTTTTACTATTGTATTATGGATCCTGCTCATAATGCCAATTGCTTGCTGCGCATACTGTTCTCTGAACCCAGGGTAAGCAAGGCATGAGCCAAGAGGATGGAAGAAGAATCGATGTGCCATGGGAACTGCAGACACATTTATTCTCTCCTGGCTGGTATGGAGGCCATAACACAGCCTCTCTCCTGGCAGACACAGCAGCCATAGCAGCAGTCATAACATGGCCATAACATAGCCATAATGGAACCATAACATAACCTTCTATAACATCACCATGAGGTCATTCCAATGTAGCCCCAGTGCAGCTGTAGCCAGGGCTTTCATGGTGAAGCTCATACAGGTGTACTGCAAACAGCCCATGACCAAGTGAGTACCTCGAAATGCACACGCACAGTGCTATAAGTGATATTAGCTCTTACATAACAATGCAAAGTCATTGTTTACAGAACATGGGGTGAGACAGCATGAGAGCATGGGGCAAGAGAGCCTGACTGATGCCATCTTGTTAATTTGCCCACAACTATGTTAACTCTCACACTGTAATTGTGATTCTGTCCAGGGACCCCTGGTGGAATAAGGTGGATTGTTAGCCCCATCCTCTACTCAAACATGGGAAAGACAGGTATCTATATGATATGGATACTAGGTAGCACTCAGAGAATTTCCAGGTAATGTGGAGATGAAAGGTTGAGATGAAGCATGAGACTCATTCCCTCCTCACCACCACTCCTATATCAAAGACCCTAACATCACCAATTATTATAGAAAGGCAAATTAAAAGTACAATGAAGCATCATCTTATGCAGGTCAGAATAGCCATCATCAAAACATCCACAGACAATAAATGCTGGAGCGGATGTGAAGAGAAGGGAATCCTCTTACACTGTTAGTGTAAACTGGTAGAGCCACTATGAAAAATATATAGTTTCCTTAAAAATCTAAAAAAAAGATCTTTCCTATGATCCTGTAATCCAACTCCTGGGCATATACAAGGAGAAAAACATGGTGAAAAGGATGTATGCACACCAAAGTTCATTGCAACACTGTTCACAATGACCAAGAAGCAACTTAAATGTCCATTAACAGAGGAATGGATAAGGAAAAAGTGGTACATGTATGCAATGGAATGTTACTTAGCTATTAAAAGAATGAAATCATGCCATTTGCTGCAACATGGTAGGTCCTAGAGATTTTCATACTGAGTGAATTAAGTCAGAGAAACAGAGAAAGAGGATGTCATATGACATCTCTTATATGTGGAATCTAAAAATAAGCAATACAAATGAACTTATTTACAAAACAGATACAGGCTCAAAGACTTAGAGAATGAATTTATGGTCTTCAGGGTGGAAGGATGGAGGAAAGGGGTAGTTAGGGAGTTTGTAATCAACATGTACACACTGCTATATTTAAAATGGATAACCAATATAACAGGTCGTGTTATGAAACAATGAAGTAATTGTAAGAATCTCTGCTAAATGTTATATGGTAGCCTGGAAGGGAAGAGAATTTAGGGGAGAATAAATACATGTATTAGGTATGGTTGAGTCCCTTTGCTGTCCACCCAAAACTATCACAACATTGTTAATTGACTATGTTTTTGTTGTTATTGTTCAGTCACAAAGTTCTGTCCGACTTTTTGTGACCCCAGGATTGCAGCACGTGAGGCCTCCCTGTCTTAACTGTCTCCTGGAGATTGCTTAAGTTCATGTCCATAAATGTATAATTGACTAAATTCTAATATAAAATAAAAAGTTAAAAAAACAATGATTGGCCAGAGATAACCCTGAGACTACTGTTTTTTTTTTAAAGTCCTGATGAAAACTTCTATAATTCATGTATTTATTCAGCTACCAAGCCTCACTTTTCTTTGAGAAATTACATATTTTTTAAAATTTATTTTAAAGTTTCCTTAGGAAATCTCCAACAATTTCCATTTTTCAAACATTTCCAGTATCTCTAACTCTGTTTCTAACAAAGTCCATGTCCTCCAGAAACTCATATATAGCTTATGGCCTTTGAAATCCATCAAAATATTTGCCATAAAATTCTTCATAAGCTTAATAGGCTTCTATGACCCTTATGAAAAGGCAAAATGATAGGATACTGAAAGAGGAACTCCCCAGGTCAGTAGGTGCCCAAAATGCTGCTGGAGATCAGTGGAGAAATAACTCCATAAAGAATGAAGGGATGGAGCCAAAGCAAAAAGAATACCCAGCTGTGGATGTGAGTGGTGATAGAAGCAAGGCCAGATGATGTAAAGAGCAATATTGCATAGGAACCTGGGATATCAGGTCCATGAATCAAGGCAAATTGGAAGTCATCAAACAAGAGATGGCAAGAGTGAATGTCAACATTCTAGGAATCAGTGAACTAAAATGGACTAGAAAGGGTGAATTAAACCCAGATGACCATTATATCTACTACTGCCGGCAGGAATCCCTGAGAAGAAATGGAGTAGCCATCATGGTCAACAAAAGAGTCCGAAATGCAGTACTTGGATACAATCTCAAAAATGACAGAATGATCTGTTTGTTTCCAGGGCAAACCATTCAATATCACAGTAATCCAAGTCTATGCCCCAACCAGTAATGCTGAAGAAGCTGAGGTTGAACGGTTCTATGAAGACCTACAAGACCTTTTAGAACTAATACCCAAAAAAGATGTCCTTTTCCTTATAGGGGACTGGAATGCAAAAGTAGGAATTCAAGAAACACCTGGAGTAACAGGAAAATTTGGCATTGGAATATAGAAAGAAGCAGGGCAAAGGCTAATAGAGTTTTGCCAAGAAAATGCAGTGGTCATAACAAATACCCTCTTCCAACAAGACAAGAGAAGACTGTACACATGGACATCACCAGATGGCAACACCAAAATCAGATTGATTATACTATTTGCAGCCAAAGATGGAGAAGCTCTATACAGTCAGCAAAAACAAGACCAGGAGCTAACTGTGGCTCAGATCATGAACTCCTTATTGCCAAATTCAGATTTAAATTGAAAAAAGTAGGGAAAACCACTAGACCATTCAGGTATGACCTAAATCAAATCCCTTATGATTATACAGTGGAAGTGAGAAATAGATTTAAGGGCCTAGATCTGATAGATAGAGTGCCTGATGAAGTATGTAATGAGGTTCGTGACACTGTACAGGCAACAGGGGTCAAGACCATTCCCATGGAAAAGAAATGCAAAAAAAGCAGAATGGCTGTCTGGGGAGGTCTTACAAATAGCTGTGAAAAGAAGAGAAGCGAAAAACAAAGGAGAAAAGGATAGATATAAGCATCTGAATGCAGAGTTCCAAAGAATAGCAAGAAGAGATAAGACAGCCTTCCTCAGCGATCAATGCAAAGAAATAGAGGAAAACAACAGAATGAGAAAGACTAGAGATCTCTTCAAGAAAATTAGAGATACCAAGGGAAGATTTCATGCAAAGATGGGCTCGATAAATCACAGAAATGGTATGGACCTAACAGAAGCAGAAGATATTAAGAAGAGATGGCAAGAATACAGAAAAACTGTACAAAAAAGATCTTCACGACCCAGATAATCACGATGGTGTGATCACTGACCTAGAGCCAGACATCCTGGAATGTGAAGTCAAGTGGGCCGTAGAAAGCATCACTACAAACAAAGCTAGTGGAGGTGATGGAATTCCAGTTGAGCTATTTCAAATCCTAAAAGATGATGCTGTGAAAGTGCTGCACTCAATATGGCAGCAAATTTGGAAAACTCAGCAGTGGCCACAGGACTGGAAAAGGTCAGTTTTCATTCCAATCCCGAAGAAAGGCAATGCCAAATAATGCTCAAAGTACTGCACAATTGCACTCATCTCACATGCTAGTATAGTAAAGCTCAAAATTCTCCAAGCCAGGCTTCAGCAATATGTGAACCATGAACTTCCAAATGTTCAAGCTGGTTTAGAAAAGGCAGAGGAACCAGAGATCAAATTGCCAACATCCGCTGGATCATCAAAAAAGGAAGACAGTTCAAGAAAAACATCTATTTCTGCTTTATTGACTATGCCAAAGCCTTTGACTGTGTGGATCACAATCAACTGTGGAAAATTCTGAAAGAGATGGGAATACCAGACCACCTGATCTGCCTCTTGAGAAATTTGTATGCAGGTCAGGAAGCAACAGTTAGAACTGGACATGGAACAACAGACTGGTTCCAAATAGGAAAAGGAGTACATCAAGGCTGTATATTGTCACCCCGCTTATTTAATTTCTATGCAGAGTACATCATGAGAAACACTGGGCTGGAAGAAGCACAAGCTGGAATCAAGATTGCCGGGGGAAATATCAATAACCTCAGATATGCAGATGATACCACCCTTATGGCAGAAAGTGAAGAGGAACTCAAAAGCATCTTGATGAAAGTGAAAAAGGAGAGTGAAAAAGTTGGCTTAAAGCTCAACATTCAGAAAACGAAGATCATGGCATCTGGTCCCATCACTTCATGGGAAATAGATGGGGAAACAGTGGAAACAGTGTCAGACTTTATCTTTCTGGGCTCCAAAATCACAGCAGATGGTGACTGCAGCCATGAAATTAAAAGACGTTTACTCCTTGGAAGGAAAGTTATGTCCAACCTAGACAGCATATTCAAAAGCAGAGACATTACTTTGCCAACAAAGGTCCGTCTAGTCAAGGCTATGGTTTTTCCAGTGGTCATGTATGGATGTGAGAGTTGGACTGTGAAGAAGGCTGAACGCCGAAGAACTGATGCTCTTGAACTGTGGTGTAGGAGAAGACTCTTGAGAGTCCCTTGGACGGCAAGGAGATCCAACTAGTCCATTCTGAAGATCAGCCCTGGGATTTCTTTAGAAGGAATGATGCTAAAGCTGAAACTCCAGTACTTTGGCCACCTCATGCAAAGAGTTGACTCATTGGAAAAGAGTCTGATGCTGGAGGAATTGGGTGCAGAAGGAAAACGGGATGACAGAGGATGAAATGGCTAGATGGCATCACTGACTCGATGGACGTGAGTCTGGGTGAACCCTGGGAGTTGGTGATGGACAGGGAGGCCTGGAGTGCTGGGATTCATGGGGTCGCAAAGAGTGGTACACAACTGAGGGACTGAACTTAACTGATGACCCTTACCTGTCAAGAGACAGAAGAGGAGCAAAGCGGAGTTTCCAAAATAATTTCCAGTAGCATAAAAAATAGGGGGGATTGTTATGTTGATTTTAATAATTATGTTAACACAAACTGACTGCTTTAATGGCTGCCTGATGCCCTCCTTCACCATTTTTCATAGCACTGGAAAAAACCTCCAAGACAAATACAATAATTAATTTGCCATTTTAATGGTGATCAAAAGCCTAAAATACTAAAATCATTTCATAATTTTTCTCTACTAAGCTCAAACTTTTCCCCTAGGAATTAAAGGATGTTAAAGAAAATATTCTATATGAACAATGTAGATGAATATTTTCAAATATCTTCTTGAAAGACAAATTTCAAATATGAATATTCTAATAGTTCTAATAGAATATTCTATTATTCTAGGTTTCCTAGGAAAGACTGAGGATGGAAGGATTTTGTAAAAAGAAAAAAGCATCATCTAGAAGATAGAAGGTTTCTTGAAGGAAGATACAAAATGGTGCAAACAACTTGATCTGCCTCAATTTGAATCAAGAAGTCTTTCTTCTTCTTCTTCTTTTTTTTAAACTGTTAAATAGAACAAAAGATGCAGGAAACACAAAGAAAGTAACATACTTTACATTTGTACTCTAAACCTCCCTAACTCAAATGGTAAATATGCTTCTATGAAATATGTGCAAATATGTGTATATGTGTGTGTATTTCTATGTGTGTGTATTTCTATGTGTATATATAGCTACATAATGTCTATTTATAAAGATACATCCATAAATATATCTGCAAATGTATCTAAATAGATCTATCACCTATATCTGTCTTTCTAGATTCATATATGTTTCACCATATAAAATTGATGATGTTTTGCTCATTTTTCCTATAGGAAAGGCAATTTCATGCCCTATCCAATAGCAGTTACTAGGAGAATTTGATTAGAAATACGGTGGCAATGCTGGTGTAATGGAATTAGCACTGTCCTTGGCTATTGGACCTCTTATTTTAATTCTACTATTCTTGAGACTTAAGGTTTTGAGAGGGACTTTTTTTAAGAACAGTTTCATCATCTGCAGTATAGGCAAGTTTATCTAGGTCAAAGTTCTTTTCTCCTTAGCTAAAAATGTATTTATGTTTATTCATTAATTCACTCAACAAATATTTTTATTTTTTATATTTAGCATGTTATAGATAATTTTTTAGGCTTTGAAATTACAGCAGTGACAAGATTAGGCAAATTCCTTTGTAAACTAGACTGAATACTGTGTTATCCTTCATTCTTTAAGAATTAAAAAAAAAAAATTCACTCAAGAGAATACATAAATATACTATCCAGGACCTTATAATTATTCTGAATAGGATGATCATTCTCTAAATTCTAGGATATTTGCTGGGTACTGGGTGTAGGACATTGTCTACCTTAATATGTCCGATATCACGAAAGTTGGGTAATGCCCTCAGTTAAAGTCATTTTTTAAAAGCTTTGTCTCAAGATAATTTTAAAATTCATCCTAAAATATCTGTTTAGGAAGTATCTGACTTCACTCTCTATGAGAGGCTTTAGGTTCATCCACCTTATTAGAACTGAGTCAACTATGTCCCTTTTTATGGCTGAATAATATACCATATGTAAATGTATTACATTTCTTTATTCAATCATCTGTTGATGGACATCTAGGTTACTTCCATGTCCTAGCTACTGCAAATAGTGCTGTGATGAACATTGGTGAAAAACACATGTGTGTTTTCAATTATGGTTTCCTCAAGGTATATGCACAGTCATCAGATTGTGGGTCATATGGTAGTTTTTAGTTTTTAAAGGAATCTCCATACTGTTTTACATAATGATTATATCAATTTGAACTCCCAAAAACAATGCAGGAGGATTCTCTTTTCTCTACATCCTCTCCAACATGTATTATTTGTAGTTTTTTTTTTTTTTTTTTTTTGAGGATGGCCATTCTGACATATCAGAGAAGGCAATGGCACCCCACTCCAGTACTCTTGCCTGGAAAATCCATGGGCGGAGGAGCCTGGTAGGCTGCAGTCCATGGGGTCGCAAAGAGTCGGACACAACTAAGTGACTTCACTTTTACTTTTTACTTTCATGCATTGGAGAAGGAAATGGCAACCCACTCCAGTATTCTTGCTTGGAGAATCCCAGGGACAGAGGAGCCTAATGGGCTGCCGTCTAAGGGGTCGCACAGAGTCGGACACGACTGAAGCGACTTAGCAGCAGCAGCAGCAGCAGCAGGAGCATTCTGACATATGTGAGGATGTGAAGTAATACCTCATCTTTTTTTATGTGTATTTATAAGTACTCTGTATGAACAGATAATCTTGGACTTGGTGCTCATCCATGGTCTGAACTATCTCTGGCTTAAGAAGTCAGAAGTCAAGTGATTAAAAATATGACTATTTATAGACTTTTCTTTAGTTCAGTTCAGTTCAGTTCAGTTCAGTCGCTCAGTCATGTCCGACTCTAGGCAACCCCATGAATCACAGCAAGCCAGGCCTCCCTGTCCATCACAAAACCCCGGAATCCACCCAAACCCATGTCCATTGAGTCAATGATGCCATCCAAATATCTCATCTTCTGTCGTCCCCTTCTCCTCCTGCCTCCAATCCCTCCCAGCATCAGGGTCTTTTCCAATGAGTCAACTCTTCCCGTGAGGTGGCCAAAGTACTGGAGTTTCAGCTTTAGCATCATTCCTTCCAATGAACACCCAGAGCTGATTTCCTTTAGAATGGACTGGTTGGATCTCCTTGCAGTCCAAGGGACTCTCAAGAGTTTTTGCCAACACCACAGTTCAAAAGTGTCAATTCTTCGGCACTCAGCTTTCTTCACAGTCCAACTCTCACATCCATACATGACCCCAGGAAAAACCATAGCCTTGACTAGACGGACCTCTGTTGGCAAAGTAATGTCTCTGCTTTTGAATATGCTATCTGGTTGGTCATAACTTTCCTTCCAAGGAGTAAGCATCTTTTAATTTCATGGCTGCAATCACCATCTGCAGTGATTTTGGAGCCCAGAAAGATAAAGTCAGCGATTGTTTCCACCGTTTCCCTGTCTATTTCCTATGAAGTGATGGGACCAGATGCCACGATCTTAGTTTTCTGAATGTTGAGCTTTAAGCCAACTTTTTCACTCTCCTCTTTCACTTTCATCAAGAGGCTTTTGAGTTCCTCTTCACTTTCTGCCATAAGGGTGGTGTCATCTGCATATCTGAGGTTATTGATATCTCTCCTGGCAATCTTGATTCCAGCTTGTGTTTCTTCCAGTCCAGCGTTTCTCCTGATGTACTCTGTATAGAAGTTAAGTAAGCAGGGTGACAATATACAGCCTTGACGTACTCCTTTTCCTATTTGGAACCAGTCTGTTGTTCCATGTTCAGTTCTAACTGTTGCTTCCTGACCTGCATATAGGTTTCTCAACAGGCAGGTCAGGTGGTCTGGTATTCCCATCTCTTTCAGAATTTTCCACAGTTTATTGTGATCCACACAGTCAAAGGCTTTGGCATAGTGATTATAGCAGAAATTGATGTTTTTCTGGAACTCTCTGACTTTTTCGATGACCCAGCAGATGTTGGCAATTTGATCTCTGGTTCCTCTGCCTTTACTAAAACCAGCTTGAACATCTGGAAGTTCATGGTTCACGTATTGCTGAAGCCTGGCTTGGAGAATTTTGAGCATTACTTTACTAGCGTGTGAGAGGAGTGCAACTGTGCAGTAGTTTGAACATTCTTTGGCATTGACTTTTTTGGGGATTGGAATGAAAACTGACCTTTTTCAGTCCTGTGGCCACTGCTGAGTTTTCTTTAGTAGTTAGCAGTAAAAAAAATCTTGAAATAGTTGACTTATCTCATATAAAGGAATAATTTCAGAACATGGTAAAGAGTACTAATGATAAGATAGTGTAAAATATATAATGGGGACACAAGGAGATAATAACAACAACAAAAAAGTAGAGATTCAGAGACATTTTTATGCAACTAACATGCTCGATAAGTCAGAGTTAAGTGGCCATTTCCCAGGTCATTAGGTAGGTGAAAGAACTTTTCAAAATAAGAGAACATATGCCAAAAGAAACTCTATTATATATTTGATGTTGTTGTTGCTCAGTCACTCAGTCATATCCAACTCTTTGCAAGCCCTTGGACTACAGCAAGCCAGGCTTCCCTTTCCTTCATCATCTCCTGGAGCTTGATGAAATTCATGTCCATTGAGTTGGTGATGCTATCCAACCAACTCTTCTTCCGTTGTCCCCGTTTCCTCCCGTCTTCAATGTTGCCCAGCATCAGGGTCTTTTCTAATGAGTCAGGTGGCCAAAGTATTGGAACTTCAGCTTCAGCATCAGTCATTCCAATGAATGTTGCTGTTCAGTTGCTCAGTCATGTCCAACTCATTTTGACCAATGGACTGCAGCATGCCAGGCTACCTTGTCCTTCACCATCTCCTGGAGTTTGCTCAAGCTCATGTACATTGAGTTGGTGATGTGCATTCACCAGGAAGCACAGCCTCCAATGAACATTCAGGGTTGATCTCCTTTAGGATTGACTGGTTTGATCTCTTTGCCATCCAAGGGAGTCTCAAGAGTCTTCTCTATCACCACAGTTCAAAAGCAACAATTTTTCAGTGCTCAGCCATCTTTATGGTCCAAATCTTACATCTGTACATGACTGCTGGAAAAACCAAATCTTTGATTTTACAGACGTTTGTTAGCAAAGTAAAGTGAAAGAAAGTGAAAGTCGCTCATTTGTGTCTGACTCTTTGCAACCCCATATAGTCCATGGAATTCTTGAGGCTAGAATACTGGAGTCGGTACTCATTCCTTTCTCCAAGGGATCTTCCCAACCCAGGGATTGAACCCAAGTCTCACACACTGCAGGCTGATTCTTTACCAAGAGATTCATCAGGGAAGCCTAAGAACACTGGAGTGGGTAGCCTATCCCTTCTCCATCAGATCTTCTCAACCCAGGAATTGAACTGGGGCATCCTGCATTGCAGGTGGATTCTCTACCAGCTGAGCTACCTGGCAAAGTAACGTCTCTGTTTTTCAATATGCTATCTAGGTTGGTCATAACTTTCCTTCCAAGGAGTCAGCATCTTTTAATTTCATGGCTGCAGTCACCCTCAGCAGTGATTTTGGAGCCCGATAAATTGAACTCTCTCCCTGTTTGCATTGTTTCCACATCTATTTGCCATCAAGTGAAGAGACTGGATGCTATGATCTTAGTTTTTTTAATCTGAGTTTTAACACACATTTTTCACTCTCTTCTTTTACTTTCATCAAGAGGCTCTTGAGTTTCTCTTTGCTTTCTGCCATAAACATGGTGTCATCTGCATATCTGAGGTTATTGATATATCTCCCAGCAACCTTGCTTCCAGCGTGTGTTTCATCCAGCCTGGCATTTCACATGATGCACTCTGCATATAAGTTAAATAAGCAGGGTGGCCATATACAGCCTTGACATACTCCTTTCCCAATTTGGAACCAGTTCCATGTCTGGTTCTAACTGTTGCTTCTTGACCTGCATATAGATTTCTCAGGAGGCAGGTAAGGTGGTCTGGTATTCCCATCACCTGAAGAAATTCCCACAGTTTGTCATGATCCAGACAGTCAAATGCTTTAGTGTAGTCAATGAAGGAGAAGTAGATGCTTTTCTGGAATTCTCTTGATTTTTATATGATTCAACAGATGTTGGCAATTTGATTTCTCATTCTTCTGCCTTTTCTAAATCCAGATTGTACATATGGACGTTCTCATTTCACATAGTGGTATAGCCTAACTTGAAGATTTTGAACATTATGTTACTAGCATGGTAAATGACTGCAGTTGTGTGGTATTTGAACATTCTTTGATGTCCTTCTGTTTGATTGGAATTAAAAATGACATATTACAGTCCTGTGGCTACTGCTGAGTTTTCTAAATTTGTTGCCATATTGAGTGGAGTACTTTCAAAGCTTCATCTTTTAGGATTTGAAATAATTTAGTTGGAATTCCATCACCTCTACTAGCTTTGTTGGTACTAATGCTTCCTAAGGCCCACTTGACTTTAGATTTCAGGATTTCTGCCTCTTGAGAAACCTATATGCAGGTCAGGAAGCAACAGTTAGAACTGGCCATGGAACAACAGACTGGTTCCAAATAGGAAAAGGAGTTCGTCAAGGCTGTATATTGTCACCCTGCTTATTTAACTTCTATGCAGAGTACATCATGAGAAATGCTGGGCTGGAAGAAGCACAAGCTGGAATCAAGATTTCTGGGAGAAATATCAATAACCTCAGATATACAGATGACACCACCCTTATGGCAGAAAGTGAAGAGGAACTCAAAAGCCTCTTCATGAAAGTGACAGAGGAGAGTGAAAAAGTTGGCTTAAAGCTCAACATTCAGAAAACGAAGATCATGGCATCTGGTCCCATCACTTCATGGGAAATAGATGGGGAAACAGTGGAAACAGTGGCTGACTTTATCTTTCTGGGCTCCAAAATCACTGCAGGTGGTGACTGCAGCCATGAAGTTAAAAGACGCTTACTCCTTGGAAGGAAAGTTATGACCAACCAGATAATGCTATCAATGCATTATCAATATGCAGATAATGCATATTCAAAAGCAGAGACATTACTTTGCCAACAGAGGTCTGTCTAGTCAAGGCTATGGTTTTTCCTGTGGTCATGTATGGATGTGAGAGTTGAACTGTGAAGGGAGCTGAGTGCCGAAGAATTGATGCTTTTGAACTGTGGTGTTGGAGAAGACTCTTGAGAGTCCCTTGGACTGCAAGGACATCCAAACAGTCCATTCTAAAGGATATCAGCCCTGGGTGATCTTTGGAAGGAATGATGCTAAAGCTGAAACTCCAGTATTTTGGCCACCTCATGCGAAGAGTTGACTCATTGGAAAAGACTCTGATGCTGGAAGGATTGGGAGCAGGAGAAGAGGGGACGACAGAGGATGAGATGGCTGGATGGCATCACGGACTCGATGAACATGAGTTTCAGTGAACTCTGGGAGTTAATGATGGACAGGGAGGCCTGGCGTGCTGCAATTCATGGAGTCTTAAAGAGTCGGACACGACTGAGGGACTGAACTGAACTGAACTGAACTCTAGGTGAGTGATCACACCATTGTGGTTATCTGGTCATTAAGATCTATTTTTTTTTTTTTTTTAATAGTTCTTCTGTGTATTCCTTGCCACCTCTTAATATATTCTCTTTCTGTAAGCTCCATACTGTTTCTGTCCTTTATTGTGCCCATCTTTGCATGAAATATTCCTTTGGTATCTCTAGCTTTCTTGAAGAGATCTCTAGTCTTTTGCTTTCTATTGTTTTCTTCTATTTCTTTGTATTTTTCACTTTGAAGTCTTTCTTATGTCTCCTTGCTATTCTTTGGAGCTGTACATTCAGATGGGAATATCTTTTTTTTTCTCTATTGCCTTTCACTTCTCTTCTTTTCTCAGCTATTTGTAAGGCTTCCTGTGACACCAGAAATATTTTGTTTGGTGGAGAGAAGTTAAATTTAGGTTATTGAATGCAGTAATTTTCAATAATAGTTTAGGGCCAGGTATTGGGTATCTTATATTTCAGTGGACACAGTTATGGATTTTGTTCCAGAGGTTGTATGAAAACTTAGAATTTTTTTGGTTAGATAAATACTATAATCAGATATGTATTTTAGAAAGAGCATTCTGGCAGTAAGTGAGATAGGGTTGAAAATGGGCTAGGTGAGTGATAAATCAGGAATCATTTACTATGATGCTATACAGAGACAACATAGGATTGAAATGACCCTGATGATTGGAATGAAGATGGAAGGATAAATGCTGAAGGTTTTAAAGAAGAGTCAATTTGCAAAATTGCTTTGTCAGCTGAGACCCTGTAAACCTATCCTGAAAACAGAAGACCTTCAGGGCCTTAATGTCAGTTTACCTGAAACCAGAAGACCTTCAAGTCCTTGATTGCAGCTTAGCACAACGGGTCTCAGGTCTGCATGCACTCCACACCGCCTCACTTCCATTTTGGCCAAACATGCCACACCTTTGAATTTTCCATAAATTTCATTCTGACAAGGTGCCAGCATTTGAGGATGATGATGGATTCTGGGTATTTGAAAGGAAGGGGAGCTTGTCTTTAATTTAATTCCCTGGAAGTTACCATTGGTAGACATGGTTGCTTGAGAATCATACCTCTGGTGCTAACTTACCTGCATTAGAGATGATTTCTTTGATTTATTTAATTTAGACTTAGAAAGCTATTTCCCACATAGAGATTCAGAAACAATTTTACCTTTAAACACAAGCCTATTTGAATTTCAGAAGTTCCTGCTTTATTTGTTAGAAATTTAAATATTAAGGCCACAAGCAAAATAATACACAATAATGCACAAACTCAATTTAGTTTTGTGGTCTTTTACATTTCATTTAAATATAAAAGTTTATATTCATATTATAAAGCAAAATATTCATCCTGAATTAGGACCTAATGCAACTGTCTCAGTAATAGTCTTCCTGTCTTTAGGTAATTAAGCTATATGTGCAAATTATTTATATTTTGCATATAGGGAATTTATTTCTTCCTTATGTTGAAAATGTTATTAGCATTTTTATTTTCAGTAAGATAAAAGAGTCTCAATTTTTACATTTTTATAATATTTACATGCTGTATGTACATGATATAACAGCAATTTATTTTGAATGAAAAGGAAGCTGGCTAGATTCAACAATAATTTATATTATGAGCATAATTTTTATGGCTTTAAGCTTTTTTTTTTTCTCCAAATGTATGTTTGGGGATGTACATGGTTTGTTATAGATAAAAGTATTTTACTATTTCAGAAATGTTTAGAGGCTTCTTTTTCTCCTAATTAATCTCAGAAAGTTCATTGATTGTATATCCTCTTTGATTTTCTCTTTGTAGGAAAATGGAAGCACTGATAACAAGCTTAGTTTAATTAGAGTAATGGGCTAAGACTGAATTGCTATAACAGCTGGCAAGATTTGGACTTAGCCTCTTGGAAGTGTGATTCACATAAATACTAACAGCAAAGGGGTATATATATCCAGCATATATCAAGATCATTTTGTAATATATCTAAGGCTGTTGCTCAGAGTTCTAATAGAGATTGTTTTCACAAGATAAAAAAAGACACTTTACATTTTTAAAAAAAGATGAAATTTGAGGTAAAGACAATAAATTTGGGTTGTCCTTTGAACTAATTACTAAATGATTAGAATTTACATAAATTTGACAATAATTAAAATATTGAACATAATTTTATTTGGTGGATTAAGCTCATTCTGACTTATATGATAGAGTAAAAGATAAATATATGTGCATATATATAGATGTGCTAAAGAAATTCAATAAAGCTAGACACAAAATGGAGTTAGAAATGAGGTTATTATAAAAATAGATAGCATATATTCAGTGTCTTTACCAAGAGTGGGTCAGAATTTTGACATTAATCAAAGAACATGAGAGACAAATAAATCTAGTTATTTATAAAACTGACAAATATCTTAAGATTAAAAAAAAAGTTGTTTATAAAACTTAGAAAGTGATACAATAAACTTAATATTTTTAACAATGTGAGAGTATTATGTATGTAAAACTCATAAATGTAGCATAAAAATGTAATACAAAAATGGAGTATAAGAACACAAGAGAATGCTTGCATAGAGTAATGAATAATGTCCCAAGGCCCAAAGCTGAATTTAATTGTAGTATGAACTTGATATTCTACGTCTATTCTTCCTCTTACAAATCTTAATCTAAGAACTTAAACTTCAGGATTTGGAATGACAACCAAAAGATGTAAGCATGATCCTATTACAGAATCTTTATTACACAGAATTAATTAGTAGTAATTTAAATCAGAACCATCTTTGCCTTCGGGGACATTTAGGGGGAAGATAATCTGAGAAAGGCATGAAAAAACTTTTTGGATGATTAAAAACAGTGCTTGGGATAGTGGTTACATGGATATATGTATTTGTCAAATTCATCAAACTATACAATAAAATGGGCACATTTTTATATACATAAATTACAGAGTGATACAAAATTCATACAAGATGGCAGAGTAGAAGGACATGTGCTTAACTTCTCCTGAGAGAACTGCAAAATTGCAACTCGCTGCTGAACAACCATTGACAGCAGAATGTTGGATCACACCAAAAAAAGATACCCCACATGCAAGGGCAAAGGAAAAGCCCTAACAAGATGGTAGGAGGGGTGAAATCACATTTAGAATCAAGCCCCGTACCCGCCAGAGACACTCAGAGGACTCAAATGAAACCTTGTGTTCACCAGGACCCAGAGGCCCACAGAGACTGAGCCAGACCTGCCTTTGAGTGTTTGAGTGTTCCTGTGGAGGCACGGGTCAGCGCTGGCCTGCCATAGGGACAGGGACTCCGGCTGCAGCAGACCTGGGTCATGCAGCATGTGACATAAGCCTTCATGGTAGAGATTGCCATTAGCCCCACCATAGAGTCACCGAGTAGACAAACTACAAAATGCAGAACAATTATATCAAATTATTTCTTGCACTGTTAAGAAAGTTTTAGAACCCACACCAGATTTCCCAACCTGGGAATATGGCAAAGGGACTAAGAATCCCTAAAGAATTTGACTTTGCAGGCCAGTGGGATTTGATTACAGAATTTACACAGGACTGGGGAAACAGAGTCTTGGAGGGCACAAACAAAACCTTCTGTGCACCAGGGGCCAGGAGAAAGGAGCAGTGTCCCCAAAAGAGACTGAGCCAGACTTGCCTGTGTATGTCCAGGGGTGGAGGCCCAGCTCGAGTTTGGCCTCAGGTCAAACAATGGGGAGAGAACATAGCCCTGTCCTTCAACAGAAAATTGGATTAAAGATTTACTGAATATGGCCCTGCCCATCAGAACGAGACCCAGAATCCCCAACAGTCAGTCTCTCCCATCAGGAAGCTTCCATAAGCATCTTACCCTTATTCATCACAGGGCAGACAGAATGAAAACCACAATTAGAGAAAACTAACCAAATTGATAACAGGGAAAATAGTCTTGTCTAACTCAAAGAAACTATGAGCCATGCCCTATAGGGACACCCAAGATGGATGGATTATCTTAGACGGGTGGAGAGTTCTGACAAAATGTGGTCCACTGGAGAATGGAATGGTGAACCACTTCAATATTCTTTCCTTGAGAACTCCATGAACAGTATGAAAAGGCAAAAATATATGACACTGAAAGATAAACTCCCCGATTCAGTAGGTGCCCAATACGCTACTGGAGAAGGGTGGAGACATAACTACAGAAAGAATGAACAGACAGAGCCAAAGCAAAAACAGCACCCAGTTGTGGATGTGACTGGTGATAGAAAAAGTCCAATGCTGTAAAGAACAAAATTGCATAGGAAGCTGGAATTTTAGGTCCATAAATCAAGGCAAATTGGAAGTGGTCATCAGGAGATGGCTAGAGTGAACATCGAGATTTTAGTAATCAGGGAACTAAAATGGCCTGGAATGGGTGAATTTAATTCAGATGACCATTATATCTACTACTGTGGGCAAAAATCCCTTAGAAGAAACGGAGTAGCCTTCATAGTCAACAAAAGAGTTCAAAATGCAGTACTTGGGTGTAGTCTCAAAAATGACACTGATCACTGTTTCCAAAGCAAATCATTCCATATCTCAGTGATCCAAGTCTATGCCCCAACCACTAATGCAGAACAAGTTGAAGTTTAGCTATTCTATAAAGACCTATGAGACCTTCTAGAACTAATACCAAAAAAATAAAAACAAACAAACAAACTAAAAACCCAAGATGTCATTTTCATCATAGGGGACTGGAATGCAAAAGTAGGAAGTCAAGAGATATTTGGAGTAAAAGGCAAACTTAGTCCTGGAGTACAAAATGAAGCAGGGCAAAGCAAATAGTTTTGCTAGGAGAATGCACTGAACATAGTAAACACCCTCTTCCAACAACACAACAGACAGCTCTACACATGGACATCACCAGATGGTCAATACCAAAATTAGAATGATTAGATTCTTTGTAGCTGAAGATGGAGAAATTCTATACAGTCAGCAAAAACAAGACCAGGGGCTAACTGTAGCTCAGATCATGAACTCCTTTTTGCAAAATTCAGACTTAATTTGAAGAAAGTATGGAAAACCTCTAGACCATTCAGGTGGGACCTAAATCAAATCCCTTTTGATTATACAGTAGAAGTGACAAATAGAGTCAAAGATTAGATTGGGTAAACAGAATGCCTGAAGAACTATAGACAGAGGTTTGTGATATTATACAGGAGGCAGTGGTAAAGACCATCCCCAAGAAAAAGAAATGCAAAAAGGCAAAATGGTTGCTTGAGAAGTTCTTACAAATAGCTGAGAAAAGAAGAGAAGCTAAAGGTAAAGGAGAATAGGAAAGATATACCCATTTGGATACAGAGTTTCAAAGTATAGCAAGGAGAAATAGGAAAGCCTTTCTCAGTGATCAATGCAAAGAAATAGAGGAAAACAATAGAATGGGAAAGATGAGAGATCTCTTCAAGAAAACTAGATATATCAAGGGAACATTTAATACAAAAATGGGCACAATAAAGGACAGAAATGGTATGGACCTAACAGAAGCAAAAGAGATTAAAAAGAGGTGGCAAGAATACACAGAAGATATGCAGAAAATATCTTCATGACCCAGACAATCTCGATGGCATGATCACTCACCTAGAGCTAGACATCCTGGAATGTGAAGCCAAGTGGGCCTTAGGAAGCATCACTATGTACAAATCTAGTGGAGGTGCTGGAATCCCAATTGAACTATTTCAAATCCTAAAAGATGATGCTGTGAAACTGCTGCACTCAATATGCCAGCAAATTTGGAAAACTCAGCAGCGGCCGTAGGACTGGAAAAGGTAAGTTTTCATTCCAATTGCTAAGAAAGGCAATAACAAAGAATGCTCAAACTACCACACAATTACACTCATCTCACATGGTAGCAAAGTAATGCTCAAAATTCTCCAAGTCAGACTTCAACAGTATGTGAACTGAGAACTTCCAGATGTTCAAGCTGGTTTTAGAAAAGGCAGAGGAACCAGAGATCAAATTGCCACATCTGTTGGGTCATATAAAAAGCAAGAAAAATCCAGAAAAGCATCTACTTCTGTTTTATTGACTATGCCAAATCTTTCATTGTGCAAATCAAAACAAACTGTGGAAAATTCTTAGAGATGAGAATACCAGACGACCTTATCTGCCTCCTAAGAGTCTCTATGCAGTACAAGAAGCAACAGTTAGAACCAGACATGGAACACATATTGGTTGCAATTTGGGAAAGGAGTATGTCAAGGCTGTATACTGTCATACTGCTTATTTAATTTATATGCAGAGTACATTATGGGAAAAACCAGGCTGCATGAAGGACAAGCTGGAATCAAGATTGCCAGGAAAAATATCAATAACCTCAGATATGCAGGTGACACCATCCTTTTGGCAAAAACCAAAGACATACTCAAGAGCTTCCTGATGAAGTAAAAGAGGAGAGTGAAAAAACGGACTTAAAACTCAACATTCAAAAAATAAAAATCTTGGCATCTGATCCTATCACTTCATGGCAAATAGATGGGGAAACAATGGAAACAGTAAGAAACATTATTTTAAAGGGCTCCAAAATCACTGCAGATGGTGACTGCAGCCATGAAAGTAAAAGATGCTTGCTCCTTGGAAGAAAAGCTATGACCAACCTAGAGAAAGTATTTTGATTTGTACTTAATTAAATATTAATTAAATTAATTTGTACTTTATTTTAATATACTTTGTGGGCAAAGTTTATTATTAATTTTTTTATTACAAAGTATATTACTTTGCCCACAAAGGTCCATCTAGTCAAAGCTATGGTTTTTCCAGTAGTCATGTATGGATGTTAGAGTTTGATCATAAAGAAAATTTAGCACCGAAGAATTGATACTTTTGAACTATGGAATTGGAGAAGACTCTTTGGTGTTTCTTGGAATGCAAAGATATCTAACCAGTCAATCCTATCAGAAATCAGTCCTGAATATTCATTGGAAGGACTGATGCTGAAGCTGAAGCTGCAATACTTTGATCACCTAATGAGACGAACTGACTGAGTGCAAAAGACCCTGATGCTGGGAAAGATTGAAGGCAGGAAGAGAATGGGACTACAGAGTGCAAGATCCTTGGATGGCATCACTGACTGGATGGACATGAGTTTGAGCAAGCTTGGAAGTTGATGACGGACAGGGAAGCCCAGCATACTGCAGTCCATTGGTTCACAAAAAGTTGGACACGACCAAGTGACTGAACTGAAAGTGATTTAAGAACACAGTTCCATGTGTACTAATTTAATCTGTTCTTGACTTATTTTCTACTGTGACACATTTTTTTGTATCAAAATATATTGTATTATATTGTAATTATTTTATCCTCTTCACATTTAAAATTCAAATATTGTGTTTATCTTGCTTTCTATCCTATTCCTAGTGGCTGACTTATATTTTTTAAATGAAAATAGATTATGAGATCCTCAGGATTCTATTTTCAGAGATTAACCGAAGCATTTTGGCTATCAAAAGTGTCCTCATTTAAAAGTTAGGAAGATAAATTCCCTGCAACTTAACTTCAAATGCTCTGATTCCCAGAAGAGTAAAACGTTGACAGGATTACAACTACACAACTGTATGCTTCTCTATCTATACTGAATGGATGTGCTTGATAGTGTATCACAGTGTTCACTTAATGAAACAGGTGGGCTTTATGAATGTAATTTGATATGCATATGTGCTACATTGGAGAAGGAAATGGCAATCCACTCCAGTGTTCTTGCCTGGAGAATCCCAGCGACGGGAGAGCCTGATGGGCTCCTGTCTACAGGGTCACACAGAGTCGGACACGACTGAAGTGACTTAGCAAAATGTGCTACATGGACTACACTCAGAGTCAAATTGGCATATTTTGTATATTGTTATCATAACTTTTCTATCATGTTTTACTTAATAAAAATGGCAATAATTTCATTGAACTTAATGGTCCCTTTAAATATTTATCTACTTTTCACTTCTCTGCCATGTAGGCAATCCTGGTGACTACGTTAGACCAGAGAGTAGCCTCATAACCAGTAACTTTACAATGATGTTTTCACCTAAGCGAGACAGAATGGGATGTCATAGGCCTAAAGGGAATTCTTGAGTATTGTAATGTGTCTGAGCTTCAGGTTTGTTATTTTTAAAATACAGAAATTGAGTTAAATGGTCTTAAATTTTTAATTTAAATATGTCTCTATAATTCTGTTATTTTATCACAGTTATTTTAAGAAGTCAAACTAAAAGAATATGATAAGAAACATGAAGAATGAGATTATTTTTTAAACACTTAGGATGTGATGAAAATGACTTTGAAAAAATTTTTCTCATATATGTCTCAAAAATGTCTCTACTGGGTGTGCAAGTAATATGTTAAAAATGGCCCACTGAATAATTTTCTCTCAATTTAATTTTCTCACAACTTAACTGTGAATAATACCTCACTGTGAATAATTTTTTCACAACTTACTCTTTGGATCACAATAAATTGTGGAAAATTCTTTAAGAGATGGGAATACCAGACCATCTGACCTGCCTCCTGAGAAATCTGTATGCAGGCCAGGAAGCAACAGTTAGAACTGGACATGGAATAACAGACTGGTTCCAAATCTGGAAAGGAGTATTTCAAGGATGTATATTGGCACCCTGCTTATTTAACTTATATGCAGAGTACATCATGAGACATGCTGGACTAGATGAAGCACAAGGTGGAATCAAGATTGCTGGGAGAAATATCAGTAACCTCAGATATGCAGATGTCACCAACCTTATGGTGTAAAGTGAAGAACTAAAGAGCCTCTTGATGAAAGTGAAAGAAGAGAGTGAAAAAGTTGGCTTAAAATTCAACATTCAGAAAACTAAGATCATGGACTCTTGTCCCATCACTTCATGGCAAATAGATAGGGAAACAATGGAAACAGTGAGAGACTTTATTTTCTTGGGCTCCAAAATCACTGCATATGGTGACTGCAGCCATGAAACTAAAAGGCACTTGCTCCTTGGAAGAAAAGTTATGACCAAACTAGACAGCATATTAAAAAACAGACACATTACTTTGCCCACATAAGTGCATCTAGTCAAAGCTACGGTTTTTCTAGCAGTCATGTATGGATATGAGAGTTGGAATATAAGGATGGGGAACACATGTACACCCATGGCTGATTCATGTAAATGTGTGACAAAACCACTACAATATTGTAAAGTAATTAGCCTCCAATTAAAATAAATAAATTTTTTAAAAAAAGGAAAGAAAGCTGAGTGCAGAAGAATTGATGATTTTGAACTGTGATGTTGGAGGAGACTCTTGAAAGTCCCTTGAACTGCAAAGAGATCCAACCAGTCCATCCTAAAGGAAACCAGTCCTGAATATTCATTGGAAGGACTGATGTTGAAGCTGAAACTCCAATACTTTGGCCACCTGATGCAAAGAACTGACAATTTTGAAAAGACCCTGATGTTGGGAATGATGGGAGGCAGGAAGAAAAGGGGACGGCAGAGGATGAGATAATTGGATGGCATCACCGACTCAATGGACATCAGTTTGAGTAAACTCTAGGAGTTGGTGATGGACAGGGAGGCCTGGCATGCTGCAGTCCATGGGGTTGCAAAGAGTCAGATACTACTGAGCCACTGAACTGAACTGAACTGAAGTAATATACAGAATTATGACTGTTTTGATTGTACATATTTTCTCTTAAAATCCAGAACAATGAGTACAGTTTAACAGTAGTTCTTCAATAGCTATTCATTATTGTCACAGGAGAAGAGAGAATTGAGAAAAAAAAAAATCATTGTCATTTGTACTATTAGATAATAATTACCTCTTTTATGACTACATTATGAACATTTTATAGTAAACATTGAACACTTGGCATTAAACAAGAACATTAAAAATAAGAAATTAAAAACCTGTGTACTTTATTTATTTTATTTTATTTTTTTAATTTATTTATTTTAATTGGAGGCTAATTACTTTAAAATATTGTATTGGTTTTGCCATACATCAACATGAATCTGCCACACGTGTACACGTGTTCCCCATCCTGAATCCCCCTCCCACCTCCCTCCCCATACCATCCCTCTGGGTCATCCCAGTGCATCAGCCCCAAGCATCCTGTATCCTGCATCCAACCTGGACTGGTGATTTATTTCCTATATGATATTATACATGTTTCAATGCCATTCTCCCAAATCATCCCACCCTCTCCCTCTCCCACAGAGTCCAAAAGACTGTTCTATACATCTGTGTCTTTTTTGCTATCTCGCATACAGGGTTATCGTTACCATCTTTCTAAATTCCATATGTATGTGTTAGTATACTGTATTGGTGTTTTTCTTTCTGGCTTACTTCACTCTGTATAATCAGCTCCAGTTTCATCCACCTCATTAGAACTGATTCAAATATATTCTTTTTAATGGCTGAGTAATACTCCATTGTGTATATGTACCACTGCTTTCTTATCCATTCATCTGCTTATGGACATCTAGGTTGCTTCCATGTCCTGGCTATTATAGAGAATGCTGCGATGAACATTGGGGTACACGTGTCTCTTTCAATTCTGGTTTCTTCGGTGTGTATGCCCAGCAGTGGGATTGCTGGGTCATAAGGCAGTTCTATTTCCAGGTTTTTAAGGAATCTCCACACTGTTCTCCATAGTAGCTGTACTAGTTTGCATTCCCACCAACAGTGTAAGAGAGTTCCCTTTTCTCCACACCCTTTCCAGCATTTATTGCTTGTAGACTTTTGTGTTTTTTTTTTAAATTTTATTTTATTTTTAAACTTTACAATATTGTATTAGTTTTGCCAAATATTGAAATGAATCCGCCACAGGTGTGCCTGTGTTCCCCATCCTGAACCGCAGCCATTCTGACTTGCGTGAAATGGTGCTTCATTGTGGTTTTGATTTGCATTTCTCTGATAATGTATATTTTAATAGATACTATTGCTTCAACCCCAAAGTCTCTTCCTCATGATTTTGTGTAAGGTTTTCAATATTAATAGCTTGTATATACACATAATTTCTTAGCAAATGGATATACTTTGCAGTATAGAGTGCTCTATTAATTATTCAAGAATTTGTAAGTCTAGTTACAGAATCAAAAATGTCATTAATCATTAATACTGCTTGGTTAAATGCATTAGAATAAGTATTTACTTCTCACAACAGAAACACCAAAAGTATAGATTACCTCTGTTTAAAAATGCTTTCTCATTTCAACCACTTGAAAGTCAGTTCATGTTTAGTCATCAAAGTTGTATTTTATCACAGGAATATTGTCTTCAGTCTGTCCTTTAAATGAATCAATTTAAATGGCTATTTAAATTATTTTCTAACATTTTATATATACTTTTCATTGGAAATTTTGTCCAAAGATGATATCTTTAAACTATAGTTCAAAAAGAGTAGATTTGATACTCCTCTTAGAGTCTTATGGATTTCCCTGGTGGCTCAGATGGTAAAAAATCTGATTGCAATGTGGGAGAACCAGGTTTGATCCCTAATTGGGAAGATACTCTGGAGAACAGAAGGCTACCCACTTCAATATGCTTGTTTGGAGAAGTCCATGGTCAGAGGAGGCTGGTGGGCTACAGTCAGTCCATGGGGTTGCAAAGAGTCAGACCCAACTTGCACATTCACTAGCACTTACAGCCTTATAAATATGCAAGCACTTTCAAATGAATAAAAGGGTCAGGAATTTGAAGGCTATAACCTAGGAACTGAGGTAAATGCAAAGTATTAGAATAAAGAAAAACTGACATTATTTAGGCTGTGTTTAATTTTATTGAAATATGTAGAAAACTGAGACAAAGTGACACTATGGCTAGTTCAGGTTCACAAATCTAATTAGAATAAGAGTTAATACTAGAAATTAAAATCCAAATCTTGGCAGTGGTCTGCTAAAGCATTACACTATTATACAATCTGTATAATGTAACTTCAAGCCCACTCTGCTTGAATTGTGTAATTACCTAAAATCACTTTGCTTATGAAAACATAAAATTAGGGCAAATTGTTTTGCCTTTTTCTAGAAGTGTAATCTATGTTTCTTAAATTCTAGGCCAGAATCAATGAGAACATAGGACTTGTGGCCACAAGGAAGAAATTTTGTTCAAATTTGTACAAAACTTCAATTTTGAAATTTTATTTTTATTTTCATAGCAATAAAATACAACAAAATAATTTTTAAAATATTAGGTAAGATGTATTATTTTTAAAGTATTTTTTCATTAGGTCAATGGTGAGAATAACAAAGTCTATAAATCTTTAATCAATTTAATTTCCTGAAAAGTCATGGGATTAAATATGATTCTTGGAAAAACTAACTAATAAGGTAATTTTTTTCTCCAGTATTTTTTATCCACTTATTTGAACTTATTCATACTGCTTCTGGGTTTCTTTAAGGTATTCTTATCACTAACACACTCTATTCCTCTCTAATCTCTACCATGTAGTAAAGATCCTAAGGCACATCTCTGGATCATTACTGATCCCCTGTAGAACAAATCAATAAAAGAGCATCAAGAAATAAGGCAAGCTCTTTAGAAGTTCTGACATTATCACAGGAACTTGGTAAGGTGAAATAAATATGAATGGACAAAATCTATCTGTACACATATATCTATACACATATACAGGTAGAAGATAATAGATTAGATGATAAATAGATAGGTATAGATTGGTTTTTACAAATCATATAACTCAAAATCTGTAAGAAGGAAAAAAAAAAAAGTAAATTTGACAGAACATTAGTATTGTATAGTCAGGGTTTAGAAAGACTTCCCTGAGATGCTTTAGCAAAGAACAGGAATTTAATTTGTAAAAAAGATCCAAGGAAAAACTCCAGAAAATTTCCAAGTATTACACAATATCTTTTCTAGAAGCACACAATATATATATAGGGTATCCAGGATATGGCTTATTTCAACTATTTAAGAATGCTTAAAATGAGAATTCAAGAACTAACTGTACATGCTGCTTGAAAGGACTAATTAGAAAAACAACATATTAAATACTCAGAATCTTCTTGAAGTAATCAAATGTGTGAAATCTCGTCAAATTTTAAAGTGCTTAACAAATTTCTCAGCAAAGTGTTCACATAAATAAAATGCCATTTAAGTTCTTTGAATGATTTTAAACCTATTGTGATATGATTGGTTTTTAGCACGGGCTTCCCTGGTGGCTTAGATGTTAAAAATCCGCCTGCAACGTGGGATAACTGGATTCGATCCCTGAGTTGGGAAAATCCCCTGGAGAAGGGCATGGTGACCCACTTCAATATTCTTGGCTGGAGAATCCCTATGGACAGAGGAGCCTGGTGGGCTACATTCTATGAGATGGCAAAGAGTCAAATACGACTAAGCACAACACAGAAACATCTCGTTTATTTCTGGAATTCCCACCAGGCAGCAGCAAAGATACTGAAAACTAGTTCTTAAACTAATGTAGTTCTTTCAAGCCTTTACCAACCACATAAACCTAGTTACTATTTAGTTACCAGTAGTGAGTAAGCATAGACATTACTTTGCCAACAAAGGTCCATCTAGTCAAGGCTTTGGTTTTTCCAGTGGTGATGTATGGATGTGAGAGTTGGACTGTGAAGAAAGCTGAGCACCGAAGAATTGATGCTTTTGAACTGTGGTGTTGGAAAAGACTTTTGAAAGTCCCTTGGACTGCAAGGAGATCCAACCAGTCCATTCTAAAGGAGATCAGCCCTGGGATTTCTTTGGAAGGAATGATGCTAAAGCTGAAACTCCAGTACTTTGGCCACCTCACACGAAGAGTTGACTCATTGGAAAAGACTCTGATGCTGGGAGGGATTGGGGGCAGGAGGAAAAAGAGACAACAGAGGATGAGATGGCTGGATGGCATCACCGACCGGATGGACGTGAGTCTGAGTGAACTCCGGGAGTTGGTGATGGACAGGGAGGCTTGGCATGCTGCGACCCATGGGGTCGCAAAGAGTCGGACATGACTGAGCGACTGAACTGAACTGACTGAATGAGTAAGTAGCACAGAAAGATGTTTCCATCTTTCTTTGTGTCAGAAATAATGTTGTCACTATGTTTGCTCTTTTTCATATGATGAGTCTAATGCAGTCTACAAAATAGAAATTCTTAGCAAATAAGTTTAAAGCATTTGATTAGTTTCAATTTACTTTTGGGCTTCCCAGATGGCTCAGCAGTAAAGACAATCATTTGTCTTCAATGCAGGAGACCTAGGTTTGATCCTTGGGTCATGAATACCACCCCCACCCTCCCCTGAGAAGGAAATGGCAACTCGCTCCAGTAGTCTTCCTGAGAAATCTCATGGACAGAGGAGTCTGGGAGGCAACAGTCCATGGGGTCATAAAAAACTCAGACACGACTTAGCGAATAAATAACAAGTTTAGTTCTGCTTGGTAATCAGAAATCATGATTATTTATGTCCTACTGGCAGAAAGTGAAGAGGACTCAAGAGCCTCTTGATGAAAGTGAAAGGAGAGTGAAGAGACATTACTTTGCCAACAAAGGTCCGTCTAGTCAAGCCATGGTTTTTCCAGTAGTCATGTATGGATGTGAGAGTTGGACCATAAAGAAGGCTGAGTGTCCAAGAATTAATATTTTGAACTGTGCTATTGGAGAAGATTCTTGAGAGTCCCTTGGACTGCAAGATCAAGCCAGTCAATCCTAAAAGAAATCAATCCTGAATATTCACCGGAAGGACTAATGCTGAAGCCGAAGCTCCGATACTTTAGCCACCTGATGCGAAGAGCCGACTCATTAGAAAAGATTCTGATGCTGGGCAAGATTGAAGGCAGGAGGAGAAGGGGATGACAGAGGATGAAATTCTGGATGGGTTCTGGACGTGAATTTGAGCACTCTCTGGGAAATGGTGAAGGACAGGGAAGCCTGGCATACTGCAGTCCATGGGGTCACAAAAAGTCAGACATGATTGAGTGATTGAACAACAGCAAAAGAAATCACATTTCTCAGATTATTAATGTTTCATATTTTGATAGTAAGCTTTTTATTTTTTGGATTGTTCAATGATTTTTTTCAGTTTTTATTTGGCAGATCATTAAAATAAGTACATTTCAAACTTTAGTTTTATTTGTATAATTTATTACATTATAAAGTAGCAGAGTTGATGAATTCTAGTAGTATGTTTGGAATATGGGAATAACAACTTCAGCGATGATGAATAACTAGAGATAGTGTCCATCCACTGGATAGGAAGATCCTCTGAGTTTTTGCTAAGCATTCTCAATATGCACTAGTCTAACTTGCTGAGCCTTAGTCTGCCAGCTACGCTGGACACTGAGGCTGGATAATTGGCACTGCTGGTTGCCTTAAAAACCATTACCTGTCAATTCCTAGGCCTCAAGGTATCAAGCAATAGTGTTCATTGTACATGGTTGTTATCAAACTGGTAAATAAAATCTATACATCTAGAGAGTTTCTCTAAATTAAAGCACACACACACAATCAAGGAAAATTAATGAATTTGAATTGGGGAGGAAGAAAACATTTGCTTACATAGTAAACCCCTTTGAAAACTTTTTATGTGTTCCCAGAGAGGTAACAGTACACTTACACTTTGCAAAAGAAACTATGCTACTCAAACATCTAAAACACATCTCTAAGTTTCCTTTAAGAAGATAATGGAACAGGGTTTTATTTCGTAATCAATATTCTTGTTAAAAGACATTATGACTTCATGGAACTCAGTTAAAAGAACCCCTCAGAAAAGTAACTGAATGAGATCTGATAGCTGACTCTTCCTTTTCTCTTAATTTAAGATGGAAACATCAAAGTTGCAAGCCCTCAAGCAGTAGCAAAAGTCAAGTGCTGTCATTAGACTACAAAGCAGTCTTTGTAAATTATTAACTTTCCAACTGCAGCATCAAGGTAGCTTCTACATAGGGTTGTAAATATTAATCAGTCAAGGAGATATTTAAAACATATAAAATACATAAAACAATTATTTTAAGGAGTTTCAAATCATGACTTTTTAGACTTTCTAATTTAGAATTATCAACCACTGGAAAAATTCATCATGGTTAACTGTGGCATCTGTAGCATTGCTGGAGTACATTTTGGCTTCATTCAGAATCAAGGAAGCATTCATACCTGGGAGAGGTAAAGATTCCATCCTCAAAGATTTCCAGCTACTAATTTCATAAACATATGTAACTTGGTGGTAACCGCAGAATGTGTAGTGATGTAAATTTTTTTTCAGACATAAAGAATAAAGGTATCTGCATTAATCTCCTACTTTTGTGAGTGTTTCGGAGTTCTTAAGAATTTTAGTTATTTTGTCAACTTGCTTTGTGGCATTCATCTGATGGCAGCCTACTTATATTGCATGAAGTGTCCCCATTGGGAACAAGAGGAAGCTTCTCTTTAAATGAGGCATTAGATCCTTTTCCTTCCAGGCGTATTCTGCTTTTTACATGATTAGTATGGATTTGGATGGTGGCAGAAAATTGGCTTCTCTTCAGGGACATTACACATTTGTAGAAGCCTAGTCCCAGAAGTAAACATCACTGAACAGCATCTCCATACATAAGATTTCCTCCATCGCTTCCTTGTTTCATGACAAATCTTTTAGGAATACAAGAGACCCATAAAGGGTCATCTTATTAAAGATTATGTTTCTGTTGCATTTTTTGCCCTTTACTGAATGTGGAAGTGAACATTGACTTCATAAGTTCAATAATATTTGATGTTGGTTGACAGATGAGATTTTTTGGAGTTAAGGTTATATATAAGAATTAAATATTCTTTCTCTAAACTTCTATATTCTTTGTACTATTTAAGTGGATCCTTTCTAGACTGGGATTATCAACTTGATGCTTTATTACATTAAATAAAATTTAGATATTCATTTTATGATATTAACTATTTGTATTTTAAAAGACATTTTTATTATTTAAATGATAAGAAAAAACTTGAAAATGCTGGCAATCTGGCTTTCTTATACAATAATATGCTGTTAGAGGAATTGGAAAAGGACTTGGGCAATATAACTAAAATTCAGAAAACACTGGCTTCTATATCTAGTGACATTTACTTGCCAATTGTTTTACTAGAATAAATCACTTATCCTCTGAGTTTAGGTCCATCTTTAATATTGGACCTAAACTTTGTAAATTAGGCCAAATATGATAATGTGAGAATATGCAATGTTTTCTTCTCTCAGCTAAGTCACTTTGAAGAATCACACTTGGAGAATGTATAGAATGAGCATATACTCGGTTACCTAAGAAATAAACAGCTATGTATGGGTATCATCAAAGATAAATGTATCAGATCCCAAAGGAAAAGAAAAAAACAAATTCTGTTGACTTCATACACCATGATAAATCACTTCATTGGCTTTCAAAATATGTGGAAGATAACATGCGTAGAAATTCTAAAAAGCTGTGGGATATTTGAGATTGCTTGATTTCACTCTCTTAAATATGAAAATGAACATACAAACCCAGGCTTTGTGTGCCATATATATGAACATAAAGGGAAACTTTTTCAGAATCTTTTTTTTTTTTTTTTTTGCATTAAGAAAAGTTAAAGCCTAGGAGAGAGCATTAAATCATCTAAATATCTTCTTCAAAGGCAAGGCATAAAAGAATCAGGCCAAGATATGCATCATTTGATAGCATAGTTGCCACCGTCATTATTCCTAATTATTCTTGACATTTTGTCCATTACACCACAAGGCTCCTCAGAGGATAGAAATAATAAGCTGGAAGTGAAGACTAGCTAATTATCTATATTGTATAAAAAGTTGTGATATTGTAGATGAAACATCAATTATGTAAATTGGTGATAAACCTTGACAGTAGAAATATATCTTGGAAATGACTCTTTAGCTCAAGTTTAGAAATCTTGTCCCCATCTCTTTCTTCTCCTCTATAAATGAGTAAAGTCTCATTTACAACAAAAAATATATTTACAGGAGTAGTATGAATGAATTGCACCACAGGAAACTACTTTGTAAAATATAATCACCTTTTAAGCCTGCATATATATAGTTTATTTTGTAATTGATTATTTATGTGGGATAATTACACACACAAACACACACACACACATATATAGGTTTCCGAGGAGTCCCTAGAGGTAAAGAATCTGCCTACCAATGCAAAAGACACAGAAGACTCAGGTTTGAGTCCTGGGTAGAGAAGATACCCTGAGGGAGTATTCTTGTTCCAGTATTCTTGCCTGGAAAATTCCATGGAAAGAGTAGACTGGCGGGCACGAGTAGCCCATGGACATGACTGAGTGCACACACACAGAGCCCAGAATTATATATGCATTGTTCCTGTCTACTTTGAAAAGCAATAGCCATTACTTAGGATTTGCCCATATTAACAAGAAAATGCTGGTTAATTTCATAAACATAGTAGTAAATTTTTGTATATACTTAACCTAGAATTTGGGGTTTCCCAGGTGATGCAAGGGTAAAGAATCTGCCTGACAATGAGGGAGACTCAAGATACATGGGTTCAAACCCTGGGTTGAGAAGATCCCCTAGAGTAGGTTATGGCAACCAGATCCAGTATTCATGCTTGGAAAATTCCATAAACAGAAGAGCCAGGCAGGCTACAGTTCAAGGAGTGGCAGAGTCAGACACAACTGAGCATACACTCACAACCCAGACTTTGGGCCATATTATGCTATTGGGATCTGAATGTGGTTACTATAAAAGTCATTTGCGTTGCAACTTCACCAAGACATCCTTTGGCAAAGATTAATATATGAAAAGAATTGGCTTACCTATCATACTGGAAAAGGTCAGTTTTCATTCCAATCTCAAAGAAAGGCAATGCAAAAGAATGTTTAAACTACCATACAATTGTATTCATCTCACACACTAGCAAAGTAATGCTCAAAATTCTCCAAGCCAGGTTTCAACAGTATGTGAACCATGAACTTCAAAATGTTCAAGCTGGATTTAGAAAAGACAGAGGAAGCAAAGATCAAATTGCCAACATTCATTGGATCACTGAAAAAGCAAGACAGCTCTATAAAAAAACGTCTACTTCTGCTTTACTAGCTATACCAAAGCCTTTGACTGTTTGGACCACAACAAACTGGAAAATTCTTAAAGAGATGGGAATACCAGACCACGTTACCTGCCTCCTGAGAAATCTGTATGCAGGTCAAGAAGCAACAGTTAGAACTGGACATGGAACAACAGACTGATTCCAAACAAGGAAAGGAGTACATCAAGGCTGTATGTTGTCACACTGCTTATTTAACTTATATTCAGAGTACATCATGCCAAGTGCTGGATGGAGCTGGATGAAGCACAAGCCAGGATCAAGATTGCCAGGAGAAATATCAATAACCTCAGATATCCAGATGACACCACCCTTATGGCAGAAAGTGAAGAAGAACTAAACACCTCTTGATGAAAGTGAAAGAGGAGAGTGAAAAAGTTGGCTTAAAACTCAACATTCGAAAAACGAAGATCATGGCGTCTGGTCCCATCACTTCATGACAAATAGATGGGAAAACAATGGAAACAGTGACAGACTTTCTTTTCTTGGGCTCCAAAATCACTGCAGATTGTGACTGCAGCCATGAAATTAAAAGATGCTTGCTCCTTGGAAGAAAAAACTATGACCAATCTTGATAACATATTAAAAATCAGAGACTACTTTACTCACAGAGGTCTGTCTAGTCAAAGCTATGGTTTTTCTAGTAGTCATGTATGAATGTTAGAGTTAGACAATAAAGAAAGCTGAGCACCAAAGAATTGATGCTTTTGAACTGTGGTGTTGGAGGAGACTCTTTAGAGTCCCTTGGACTACAAGGAGATCCAACCAGTTCATCCTAAAGGGAATCAGTCCTGAATATTCTTTGGAAGGACTGATGCTGAAGCTGAAATGCCAGTGCTTTGCCCACCTGATGGGAAGAACTGACTCTTTGGAAAAGACCCTGATGCTGGGAATGATTGAAGGCAGGAGGAGAAAGGGCCTACAGAGGATGAAATGGTTTTTATCACATCACGGACTCAATGGACATGAATTTGAGCAGTCTCCGGGAGTTGGTGATGGACTGGGAAACTTGGCATGTTGCAGTCCATTGGGTCACAAAGAGTCAGACATGACTGAGCAACTGAACTGAACTGAACTGATCATACTGGAAATAAAGTTGGTGCTTATATAATATCTTATAACAACAGACTCAAAAGTGAAGATTATCCTTGTTTTACGGGGAGGATTTCCTGGTGATTCAATGATAAAGAATCCACACACAATGCAGGAGACTCAGGCGATGTGGGTTCAATCCCAGGGTTGGGAAATCCCCTGGAAGGGGAAATGGTGACCTAGTATTCTTGCCTGGAAATCCCATGGGAAAAGGAGTTTGGTGGGCTACAGTCTACAGGGTTGCAAGAGTCAGACATGACTTAGTGACTAAACAATATAAATTAAGTCAGTGAATGCAGCAAAGTGTCTGGGTTTTTGGTTTGTTTTGTTTAGAAGATTTCTGTGAATAAAGGAGAAATCTTATCTCCTGGGACAATCCCATCAACAACCTATACCTACAGCTGGGAAACTATAACACACCAAATGTGGTCAGACTGCAAGCCCTAGTCTGTCCTGTGGACCTTTCTGTTGGTGGTAGCATCTCAACCAGATGGAGTACTTTTAACCCAGGGAGCATATTGACATGGAGGTTTGGTGAGTATTCTGGTTGTGCTTCCCAGGTGGCTCAGTGGTAAAGTGTCCTGTACCTTATTAGAGATTTAGGAGATCCGACTTTGATCTCTGGGTTGGGGAAGTTACCCTGAAGGAGGAAATGGAAACCCACTTTATTATTCTTGCCTAGAAAATTCCATGGACAGAGGAACTTCATGGATTACAGCCCAAAGGGTCACATAAAGTTGGACACAACCTAGTGAATGAACATGCAAACATTTTGGTTGCTCAATGAGTAGGTGGAAGAACTAGTGGGATTTATTTGGGGACAGGGATATTTATTTAGAGACCGTTCGTAAAAGATAATTGCCCCAAACTGCATACTATTTGTTTTGTGTTCTTAAGGCAAAATTTGACGTACAGATAAAATTATAGAATATCAATTTCCATTTACCTGTAGCTAAAAGTGAAAAAAAAAAACCTTTACACTGTTGATATGCATAATAATATAAATGTGAATAATTATAAAAGTGAATAAATATGTATATTTTACCATATATGTGACCCCATCGACTGCAGCATGCCTTCCTTGTTCATCAACAACTTCCAAGCTTGCTCAAACTCATGTCCATGGAATTGGTGATGCCATCCAACCATCTCATCCTCTGTCATCCCCTTCTCCTGTGCCTTCAATCTTTCCCAGCATCAGGTCATTTTCCAGTGAGTCAGTTCTTCCCATCAGGTGATTAAACTACTGGAGTTTCAGCTTCAACATCAGTTCTTAGAATGAATATTCAGTACTGATTTCCTTTAAGATTGACTGACTTGATCTCCTTCTAGTCCACCAGACTCTCAAGAGTATTCTCTAATGCCACAGTTCAGAAGTATCAGTTCTTTAGTGTTCAACTTTTTTTTATAGTCAAACTCTCATATCCACACATGACAAATGGGAAAACCATAGATTTGACTAGACAGACCTTTGTCAGCAATGTCTCTGTTTCTTAATATGCTGTCTAGATCGGTCATAACTTTTCTTCCAAGGACCAAGCGTCTTTTAATTTCACGGCTGCAGTCCCCATCTGCAGTGACTTTGGAGCCCAAGAAAGGAAAGTCTGTCACTGTTTCCATTGTTTCCCTATCTATTTGCCATGAAGTGATACTACCTGATGCCATGATCTTCGTTTTTCAAATGTTGAGTTTTAAGCCAACTTTTTCACTCTCCTCTTTCACGTTCATCAAAAGGCTCTAGTTCTTTGCTTTCTGCCGTAAGTGTGGTGTCATCTGTGCCTGGCAATCTTAATTACAGCTTGTGATTCATCCAACCATATAACTCAGATATCCTGATACGGGTTTACAGTAAAATAAAGGAAAAAAGTAATACCTAAAGCTTTTTTGCTTTAGAAAAGCAAATATCTATGAAGTTACACATATGTGATAATGAGTATCCTCCCAGCTAATCAATAAAGTTTCAGTTCAGTTCAGTTCAGTTCATTCACTCAGTCGTGTCCGACTGTTTGAGACCCCATGAATCGCAGCACGCCAGGCCTCCCTGTCCATTACAAACTCCTGGAGTTCACTCAGACTTATGTCCACCAAGTCGGAGATGCCATCTAGCCATCTCATCCTCTGTCGTCCCTTCTCCTCCTGCCCCCAATCCCTCCCAGCATCAGAGTCTTTTCCATTGAGTCAACTCTTCACATGGCGTGGCCAAAGTACTGGAGTTTCAGCTTTAGCATCATTCCTTCCAAAGAAATCCCAGGGCTGATCTCCTTTAGAATGGACTGGTTGGATCTCCTTGCAGTCCAAGGGACTCTCAAGAGTCTTCTCCAACACCACAGTTCAAAAACATCAATTCTTCAGCGCTCAGCCTTCTTCACAGTCGAACTCTCACATCCATACATGACCACAGGAAAAACCATAGCCTTGACTAGATGGACCTTTGTTGACAAAGTAATGTCTCTGCTTGTGAATATGCTATCTAGGTTTGTCATAACTTTCCTTCCAAGGAGTAAGTGTCTTTTAATTTCATGGCTGCAATCATCATCTGCAGTGATTTTGGAGCCCCCAAAAATAAAGTCTGACAGTGTTTCCACTGTTTCCCCATCTATTTCCCATGAAGTGCCGGGATCAGATGCCATGATCTTCGTTTTCTGAATGTTGAGCTTTAGGCCAACTTTTTCACTTTCCACTTTCACTTTCATCAAGAGGCTTTTTAGTTCCTCTTCACTTTCTGCCATAAAGGTGGTGTCATCTGCATATCTGAGGTTATTGATATTTCTCCCGAGAATCTTGATTCCAGCTTGTGCTTCTTCCAGCCCAGCGTTTCTCATGATTTACTCAGCACATAAGTTAAATAAGCAGGGTGACAATATACAGCCTTGATGTACTCCTTTTCCTATTTGGAACCAGTCTGTTTAGTGATAGGTTTTTCAGGACATTTCTTTGATTAACTTCAGGGTAAAAGAATGGTAAAGGGTTTTATTGCTGCTGTTGCTGTTTTGCATTTCCTTTCCTTTTCCTGGAGGCAAAATCCCTTTTGTTTGACTTGTTCAGGAGAATTGCATCAGTGAAGGTTCAATCAGAGAGGCAAACTTTTCATGTATATGTGCAAACACATGCCTACAAACAGAAACAGCGTTCATTAAGGGATTTGACCTTTTGTGATTGTGTGATCCGGTTAAGAGATTCTCTAAGATTGTCACCTTCACATCCAATATTGGAGGTTAAGGTCTGCAGACCAGGTTGACACATTACAAAGCCACTTCAATTTTCAATGAAACAATGAACTGTGTCTCCTCCTCTGGAACTTGATTGATGTATCCAAGCTATGCTTATAGACTAGGGTTATATTCTGAATAGGTGTGGGTTGCATGATTTGTAATAGGCCACCATCAGGCAATGTAAATATGACATGAGTTGTAAATGGTTATATAAATCTGAGGAAACATATTCTTAATTCCCAAATATACATCTAATACCTATAGAATACATTTCTTAGGGAGTAAATTAATTTAATGAAATATGTTATTTTGATTCATTTAAAATTCAGTGGCTAATGTAATACATGGACTGCTTAAGCAACAGAATATGACAAGCAATGCAGTACTTCTGATTAATGCACTTCCTTGTTGTTCCAATCTACATCAGAAAAGCATTAATCAGCTTTGTTTCATAGCTTTCTAGCCCTTGTTGAAATTATAAAGTGATTAGTCATTATTAATTTTGTAAAATATTAACATTGCAAAATATTAGTAATACAACTTGCATTCTTATGAAAACAATATTTTTAACACCTGAAATGTGCAGTTAAGTGCATTTTTAGATATATGCATGTATTTATCTTTGGTTATCAGTTACACAATTCAAGAGTTTTAGTTGATGGTGTGTGTTGCATGCAGGCAAGTTCAGTTCAGTTCAGTTGTTCAGTTGTGTATGAATTTTTGTGACCCCATGGACTGCAGCAAGCCAGGCTTCCCTGTCCAACACCAACCCCTGGAGCTTACTCAAGCTCATGCCCTAAAGCCCAAATTTGAAATAATAAATGATAAGATTTTAAGCTGAAATACAACATACACACTCATAATTTTATCCATAAGAGAGAGATGGCTGGATAACACTTATCAAGGAACTAGTGTAGTTATATTGGCCTCCTAGGTGGCTTAATGGTAAATAATCCTCTTGGCAATGCAGGAGATGCGTAACATATCCTTGGGTTGGGAAGGTTCTCTGGTGTAGGAAATGGCCACCTGCTCCAGCATTCTTGCCTGGCAAGTTGCATGAACAGTGTAACTTAGTGGGCTACAGCCTATGAGGTCAAAAAGAGTTGAACACAACTGAGTGACTGCACACGCACAAAATAAAAGGCACACTTGAACTTATTTCTCTTACAGAACTTAAACGGCTACGTAACTGTTTACTTACTTGTATCTGCCCTCAACGAGCTACAGGATATAATAACTGAAGGCAGTTTGTACAAATTCTTGATATATAAAAACTTTGATGACAATGTAGTACAATATTGGTGAGAGGGGGGATGGTTTTTTCATACATTCCCTAAACATTAACTATACAGACTGTAAAATCCTTCATTTTAAATACCTAAAAGAGGTAACTTAAAAGTATCTTTTTTTTTTTTTTTTTTTTTTACAATTTATTCATTTAGTTTGTGGCTGTGCTGGGTTTTCATTGCTGCACAGGCTTTTCTCTAGTTGCAACCAGCAGGGGATACTCTCTGGTTGTGTACAGGCTTCTCATTGTGGGGACTTCTCTTGTTGCAGAGGACAGGCTCTAGGGAGTGTGGGCTTCACTAATTGGAGCACATGGGCTCAGTAGTTGTGCCTCCCAGGCTCTGGAGCACAGGTTTAATACTTGTGGCAGAGAGGCTTAATTGCTGCATGGTATGTGGGATCTTTCCAAATCAGGGATCAAACCCTTATCTACTGCATTGGCAAGCGGATTCTTTACCACTGAGCCATCCAATAGGGAAGCCCTAAAATTATATTCCTCTCTAAATTTTGTGATTTGATCTTACATGAGCTTTAATCTTCTTACATTTTTATTAAATAAATCTGGAAAAGACACAAAAATTAATTTCATATTTTGGAGGAGAAAAAACACAAGCAACATCATAGCTCTTCCCACTGGATCAATTTGTGGATGTGCAATGATCCAAACGAGGCTTCAGCAGTATGTGAACTGTGAACTTCCAGATGTTCAAGCTGGTTTTAGAAAAGGCAGAGGAACCAGAGATCAAAGGCTCAACATCCTCTGGATCATGGAAAAAGCAAGAGAGTTCCAGAAAAATATCTATTTCTGCTTTATTAACTATGCCAAAGCCTTTGACTGTGTGGATCACAATAAACTGTGGAAAATTCTGAAAGAGATGGGAATACAAGACCACCTGACCTGCCTCTTGAGAAATTTCTATGCAGGTCAGGAAGCAATAATTAGAACTGGCCATGGAACAACAGACTGGTTCCAAATAGGAAAAGGAGTACGTCAAGGCTGTATATTGTCACCCTGCTTATTTAACTTCTATGCAGAGTACATCATGGGAAACACTGGACTGGAAGAAGCACAAGCTGGAATCAAGATTGCTGGGAGAAATATCAATAACCTCAGATATGCAGATGACACCACCCTTATGGCAGAAAGTGAAGAGGAACTAAAAAGCCTCTTGATGAAAGTGAAAGAGGAGAGTGAAAAAGTTGGCTTAAAGCTCAACATTCAGAAAACGAAGATCGTGGCATGTGGTCCCATCACTTCATGGGAAATAGATGGGGAAACAGTGGAAACACTGTCAGACTTTATTTTGTTGGGCTCCAAAATCACTGCAGATGTGATTGCAGCCATAAAATTAAAAGACACTTACTCCTTGGAAGGAAAGTTATGACCAACCTAGATAGCATATTCAAAAGCAGAGACATTACTTTGCCAACAAAGGTCCGTCTAGTCAAGGCTATATTTTTTCCAGTAGTCATGTATGGATATGAGAGTTGGACTACGAAGAAAGCTGAGGGCCGAAGAATTGATGCTTTTGAACTGTGGTGTTGGAGAAGACTCTTTAGAGTCCCTTGGATTCCAAGGAGATCCAACCAGTCCATTCTAAAGGAGATCAGCCCTGGGATTTCTTTGGAAGGAATGATGGTAAAGCTGAAACTCCAGTACTTTGGCCACCTCATGCGAAGAGTTGACTCATTGGAAAAGACTCTGATGCTGGGAGGGATTGGAGGCAGGAGGAGAAGGGGACGATAGAGGATGAGATGGCTAGATGGCATCACCAACTCCATGCACATGAGTTTGAGTGAACTCCAGGAGTTGGTGATGGACAAGGAGGCGTGGCTTGATGCAGTTCATGGAGTCGCAAAGAGTCGGACATGACTGAACGACTGAACTGAACTGAACTGAACTGAATGATCTTACAGTAGGAACCTGAATTTGACAGATTCTGTAAAAATTATTGTTATTTTGAATGATTGTTATTTTCTCCCATATTTCAAGGAAAAGCTGCTAAACTGATCCTTTCTACATTATTTCATTAAGTAAAATCTTGAAAGTAAGAGAGGGGCTTCCCTGGTGGCTCAGAGGTTAAAAAGTGTCTGCCTTCAATGCAGGAGTCCTGGGTTCGATCCCTGGGTCGGGAAGATCCCCTGAAGAAGGAAATGGCAACCCATTCCAGTATTCTTGCCTGGAGAATCCCATGGAGGTAGGAGCCTGGTAGGGTACAGTCCCTCGGGTTGCAAAGAGTCGGACACGACTGAATTACTTCACTTTCTTTCACTTTTCAAAGTAAGAGAATAATGAATTTCCTTCACATGTTTAGCTAGCTGTTAGCTTGTGTGGAATTGTTGGCAGAGAATGGTGCTTATTTCCTCACTAAGGCATCCAATCAAAGAAACAATTAGATTTTTCCAAATAAATTTGAAGTCAACTGATCCTCTCTTAGAGTTCACAGGACAGAGTTCCTCTCAGCATTTCATAGGAGTCGGACACGACGGAGCGACTTCACTTTCACTTTTCACTTTCATGCACTGGAGAAGGAAATGGAAATCCACTCGTGTTCTTGCCTGGAGAATCCCAGGGACGGGGGAACCTGGTGGGCTGCCGTCTATGGTCACACAGAGTCAGACATGACTGAAGTGACTTAGCAGCAGCAGCAACCATACATGAATCAACCAATGGTTTCAGGCCATCTTTGGAAAGTACCATGACTTATGTGGAGAATAATGTGGTTCAGTCAAGGCAGTCCTGAAGAGGACGGTCAGTTGAGAGCTGTTTGATGGACTCATGCACTTCCACATCTCTCTTTAATACCTATTTTCATTCTCTTTGTTTGAAATCTGAACAAACTGAGCTAATTGCTAAAGGCTACTGAATTTCAAATTCTGCTTTTCAAATAAAAAGACAATGTTGTACCCACAAAAATATTAGATTAAGAAAATGAATGTTTTAATAAAATTAAAAGTTAAAAAAAAAAAAAAACAGAACAAGAAAAGAATCCAAATCAATTCAGAATAAAACAACTAAAATAAAATATCAATATTTGAATAAATCATGAGAGTATCATGATTTCAAGATAAGGGATTTCAAGAAGAAATTGTGTTCTCCTTATTGATTTTTCCTGAAGAATTTAGAAAAATATGATTTGATAGAAGCACATGCTGAAGTATATGCTGACCAGTACACTCCTGCTGGGCAGAGTTGGGATGGGCAAGGATTCATGTCAGAAAGGACAGTTCCATTTAACATTGAAAAAACACTTGAAAATAATTATGCAAAGTGTTAGAATGAAACCTGGCATGTCACATCCTGAATTGAAAGTTAGCATTCTATTTTATATCAATATAGTTTTAAATAAAGATGTTCCACTCATATGAGATATAAAAGAGTTATTGTTGAAAAAAAAATAACAAGTTAAAACTCAAGTCTTAAAAGAATTCAGAAAGTACCCTATAAAAGTCAATAAAGACTACTTAGTGGAAACACAATTTTAGTGGTAACTTTTTACAGTAAATGTTACATTAAAATTAGTCTATGTTTTGATTTGCATTTCTCTGATAATGAGTGATGTTGAGCATCTTTTCATGTGTTTGTTAGCCATCTGTATGTCTTCTTTGGAGAAATGTCTATTTAGTTCTTTGGCCCATTTTTTGATTGGGTCATTTATTTTTCTGGAGTTGAGCTGTAGGAGTTGCTTGTATATTTTTGAGATTAGTTGTTTGTCGGTTGCTTCATTTGCTATTATTTTCTCCCATTCTGAAGGCTGTCTTTTCACCTTGCTAATAGTTTCCTTTGATGTGCAGAAGCTTTTAAGTTTAATTAGGTCCCATTTGTTTATTTTTGCTTTTATTTCCAATATTCTGGGAGGTGGGTCATAGAGGATCCTGCTGTGATGTATGTCGGAGAGTGTTTTGCCTATGTTCTCCTCTAGGAGTTTTATAGTTTCTGGTCTTACGTTGAGATCTTTAATCCACTTTGAGTTTATTTTTGTGTATGGTGTTAGAAAGTGTTCTATTTTCATTGTTTTACACGTGGTTGCCCAGATTTCCCAGCACCACTTGTTAAAGAGATTGTCTTTAATCCATTGTATATTCTTGCCTCCTTTGTCAAAGATAAGGTGTCCATATGTGCGTGGATTTATCTCTGGGCTTTCTATTTTGTTCCATTGATCTATATTTCTGTCTTTGTGCCAGTACTATACTGTCTTGATAACTGTGGCTTTGTACTAGAGAGGTACCATTTCACACCAGTCAGAATGGCTGCGATCCAAAAGTCTACAAATAATAAATGCTGGAAAGGGTGTGGAGAAAAGGGAACCCTCTTACACTGTTGGTGGGAATGCAAACTAGTACAGCCACTATGGAGAACAGTGTGGAGATTCCTTAAAAAACTGGAAATAGAACTGCCTTATGATCCAGCAATCCCACTGCTGGGCGTACACACTGAGGAAACCAGAAGGGAAAGAGACACGTGTACCCCAATGTTCATTGCAGCACTGTTTATAATAGCCAGGACACGGAAGCAACCTAGATGTCCATCAGCAGATGAATGGATAAGAAAGCAGTGGTACATATACACAATGGAGTATTACTCAGCCATTAAAAAGAATACATTTGAATCAGTTCTAATGAGGTGGATGGAACTGGAGCCTATTATACAGAGTGAAGTAAGCCATAAGGAAAAACACCATTACAGTATACTAACACATATATATGGAATTTAGAAAGATGGTAACAATAACCCTTTGTATGAGACAGCAAAAGAGACACTGATGTATAGAACAGTCTTATGGACTCTGTGGGAGAGGGAGAGGGTGGGAACATTTGGGAGAATGGCATTGAAACATGTAAAATATCATGTATGAAACGAGATGCCAGTCCAGGTTCGATGCACGATACTGGATGCATGGGGCTAGAGCACTGGGACGACCCAGAGGGAGGGTATGGGGAGGGAGGAGGGAGGAGGGTTCAGGATGGGGAACACATGTATACCTGTGGTGGATTCATTTTGATATTTGGCAAAACTAATACAATTATGTAAAGTTTAAAAATAAAATAAAATTAAAAAAAATAAAATTAGTCTATGTGTATGAAAGTCATTAAAGGCACTTAGGCCTATTCTAGAGAGAAGGCAAAGGCACCCTACTCCAGTACTCTTGCCTGGAAAATCCCATGGACGGAGAAGCCTGGTAGGCTGCAGTCCATGGGGTTGCGACGAGTCGGACACGACCGAAAGGCTTCACTTTCACTTTTCACTTTCATGCATTGGAAGAGGAAATGCAACCCACTCTGGTATTCTTGCCTGGAGAATCCCAGGGACTGGGGAGCCTGGTGGGCTGCCGTCTATGGGGTCGCACAGAGTCGGACACGACTGAAGCGGCTTAGCTTAGCTTAGAATTTATCATATCACGGCAAAATTATTTGTTTTTAGAAACTTCTCCACAAAACTATATATTCACTGATGGCAGAAAAAAAAATGTCTTATAAAAGTTAAGAAAAAAAAATCTTGCAGAAATAGTTTGATGTTATTCAAGGTTCTGAGTTTACGAAATTCCTGATAAGAGATAAAATTGCCAACACCTGTTGGATCACAAAAAAAGCAAGACAACTCCAGAAAAACATCTAATTCTGCTTCATTGACTATGCTAAAGCCTTTGACTGTGTGGATCACAGCAAACTGTGGAACATTCTTGAAGAGATGGGAATACCAGACCACCTACCTGCCTCCTGAAAAACCTGTATGTAGGTTAAGAATCAGCAGTTAGAACCTGACATGGAACAATGAACTGGTTCCAAATTGGGAAGGAAATACAAGGCTGTTTACTGTAACCCTGTTTATTTAACTTATATGCAGAGTACATCATGTGACATGCCAGGCTGGATGAAGCACAAGCTGTAACCAAGATTGCCAGGAGAAATATCAATAACCTCAGATATGCAGATGACATTACCATAATGACAGAGAGTGAAGAGGAACTAAAGAGCCTCTTTATGATGGTGAAAGAGGAAAGTGAAAAAGCTGGCTTAAAGCTCAACATTCAAAAAACTAAGATCATGGCATCCAATCCCATCACTTCATGGCAAATAGGTGGGGAAACAATAGAAATAATGACAGACTTTATTTTCTTGGGCTCCAAAATCACTGCAGATGGTGACTGCAGCCATGAAATTAAAAGATGCTCACTCTGTTTAAGAAAAACTATGACAAACCTAGACAGCATGTTAAAAAGCAGAGACATTACCTTGCCAACAACAGTTAGGATTTTTTTTCAGTGGTCAAGTATGGATGAGAAAGTTGGACTATAAAGTCTGAAGGCTGAAGTCTTGATGCTTTTGTACTATGGTGTTGGGGAAGACTCTTGAAAGTCCCCTGGACTGTAAGGAGACCAAAGCAGTCAATTGTAAATATTCATTGGAAAGACTCATGCTGAAGCTGAAACTTTGGCCACCTGATGCAAAGAACTGACTCATTAGAAAAGACCCTGATGCTGGGAAAGATTGAAGTCAGGAGGAAAAGGAGATGATAGAGGACAAGATGTTTGGATGGCATCACCAACTCAATGGACATGAGTTATAGCAAGCTCTGAAAAATGGTGAAGGACAGGGAAGCCTGGTGTGCTGCAGTCCATCGGATAGCAAAGAGTCAGACACAACTGAGTGACTGAACAGCAACAGAATGGTCTTAGTTTTTGAAAAAGTTTATTTTTGTAGAAAAAGCTGTCCTAGGGTTATTATTTCTTCTGCTAGATCTGAAATTCCTGAGGGTAGGGGTCTATAGGGTTTGTCTGGGTAGCTTCTGAGCCTCACACAACACCTGCTATACAGTGGGGATCTAGGCAATTTTCATAAAATTATCAATGAGCTAATAGGCATGCTATATAATACCTGAATAGAGCAGCAAGATTTCCCACAATAGGAAAAGGAGCTAATTTTTTTTTTACACCTCTTTTTCTGCAAGGAAGGCTTCAGAATATTGTCTTTCAATATGTACCTCTAAACTTCCCAAAAGCAAAAGAACACAACAATGCTGGTATTATGGACAGTTATATTTATATGAATATGATAGCCACTTGGAATCTTATCTGATACAACAAAATATTTTTCTATCTATGCAAACTTGATATATAGAAATAATTTAAAAATACTATGAAAAACAATTGATTCTTGCCCATAGGGAGACCTTAGCTCATACCTTCTCTAATGAGGACATATAATTTGTATATAGGATTCTTTTAAGATAAGTAACTAAGATACATTTCAGACTAGGTAATACAGAGTTGGTAAAGATATAATGCTAAAAATATATTGTACAAAGGAAGTCCAGTTCAAGAAGAATTAAAAATAAGCTATAATATAATAAGAGAAGAAAAAATTAAGTTGCAAAGATAGATTTTTGGAAGACTAGGTAATAAGTCAAGATATAGAACTTGTTCTTCACCTCAAATGTCTCTTAATTATTCAATAAAGTCAATCTCCATGCCCCATAGGTGAACATTGCTGTGATTTCTGTGTTGAATTTTAACAAAATTTACCTCTTTCACCTTAATTTAGAAGCACAAAACTCATAATGATTGGATTTCATATGTGTTAATATAAACAAAAAGAAATTTTAATGCACAGTAGCTTTTTTCTATATTCACATGCAAACAATCAACATAATTTTTATACATTTAAAATAAAGGGTTAAAACAATTAAAGCTATGTAAAAAATCATTTAATTTAAAGGTCAGATTTAATTTTTCAAGTATTTTTATATTCCTTGGTCTTATTGAATAAGTGAAAAGTATTTTAGAAGTAAAATGGGATATGTTCATTGAAAGAAATATTTAAAGGATATGATGGCTGATAAAGTCTATACAGTATTGAACTAGACATAAATAAATTGAATGATACCAGAGTAAATAATTGAATCTCTGTATATCACAATCACAGTGTATTAATAACTATGATGAAATTTTGGAAAGATGAAAGCAGTAGATACTTTCTAATGAAGAATCACCTATATTTGGAATTAGTAGGAAATTATTTTCAGATGCTTTGTTATTTATGTCACTGGCTAAAGAATTTTATTAGGTCACATATAAAAAATGTAAGGACTTGCTTTCCTATTTATTTAACATGACAAGTGCTGGAGTTAGGTGACCTGAGGTTTTTTTTTTTTGTGTGTGTGTGTGTGACACTACCATTTGATAAGTGTGTGATCTCTCTTTGTTTACTTTCCTTATCTTAAAACAGGAAAAACAATTATACCCCCTTCAGAGGATTATTTTGAGCATTAAGTGAAATAAATATGGATATTAAGCACTGTGCACAGCACTAGGCAAGTCCCAATAAACGTCTGATGTTTCTGTTGCTGCATTCATTGCTAAGAGGCATGTGATAAAAAACAAAAGATGTTACATGGATGAATTTATCTTCATGCCTAGTCAATGAAAGGAAAGTAAGGAAAACCTCTAGATCATTCAGCTATGACCTAAATCAAATCCCTTACGATTATACAGTAGAAGTGACAATAGATTCAAAGGATTAGATCTGATAGACAGAGTGCCTGATGAACTATGGACAGAGGTTTGTGACATTGTACAGGAGGCATGGATCAAAACCATCCTTAAGGAAAAGGAATGCAAAAAGACATGGTTGTCTGAGGAGACCTTACAAATAGCTGTGAATAGAAGAGAAGCAAAAGGCAAAGGAGAGAAGGACATATATACTCATTTGAATGCAGAGTTCCAAAGAATAGCAAGGAGACATAAGAAAGTTTTCCTCCGGAATCAATGCAAAGAAATAGAGGAAAACAATAGAATGGGAAAGACTAGAGATGTCCACAAGAAAATTAGAGATTCCAAAGGAACCTTCCAAGCAAAATGGGCACAATAAAGGACAGAAATGGTATGGACCTAACAGAAGCAGAAGATATTAAGAAGAGGTGGCAAGAATACACAGAAGAACTATACAAAAAAAAAAAAAAAGTTCATGACCCAGATAATCATGATGGTGTGGTCACTCAACTAGAGCCAGATATCCTGGAATACAAAGTCAAGTGGGCCTTAGGAAGCATCACTATGAACAAAGCTAGTGGAGGTGATGGAATTCCAGTTGAGCTATTTCAAATCCTAAAAGATGATGCTGTGAAAGTGCTGCATTCAATATGCCAGCAAATTTGGAAAACTCAGCAGTGGCCACAGGACTGGAAAAGGTCAGTTTTCATTCCAATCCCAAAGAAAGGAAATGCCAGAGAATGAACAAACTACTGCACAATTGCACTCATCTCACATGCTAGTAAAGTAATGCTCAAAATTCTCCAAGCCAGGCTTCAACAGTATGTGAACCGTGAGCTTCCAGATGTTCAAGCTGGATTTAGAAAAGGCAGAGGAACCAGAGATTATACTATATGCTTGGGGCTGGTGCACTGGGACAACCCAGAGGCATGGTATGGGGAGGGAGGAGGGAGAAGTGTTCAGGATGGGGAACACATGTATACCTGTGGCAGATTCATTTTGATATATGGCAAAACCAATACAATATTGTAAAGTTAAATAAAATAAAATTTTAAAAAATTGCCAACATTCACTGGATCATTGAGAAAGCAAGAGAGTTCCAGAAAAACATCTACTTCTGCTTCATTGACTATGCCAAAGCCTTTCACTGTGTGGACCACAACAAATTGTGGAAAATTCTTAAAGAGATGAGAATACCAGACCACCTTACTTTCCTCTTGAGAAATCTGTATGCAGGTCAGGAAGCAACAGTTAGAACTGGACATAAAATAGCAGACTGGTTCCAAATAGGAAAAGGAGTCCGTCAAGGCTGTATATTGTCACCCTGCTTATTTAACTTATATGCAGAGTACATCATGAGAAATGCTGTCCTGGAGGAAACACAAGCTGGAATCAAGATTTCTGGGAGAAATATCAATAACCTCAGATATGCAGATGACACCACCTTTATGGTAGAAAGTGATAAAGAACTAATGACCTCGATGAAAGTGAAAGAGGAGAGTGAAAAAGTTGGCTTAAAAGTCAACATTCAGAAAACTAAGATCATGACATCTGGTCCCATCACTTCATGGCAAATAGATAGGAAACAGTGAAACAATGACATACTTTCTCTATTTTTTTTGGGGGGGGTGGGGGGGTGGGCTCCAAAGTCACTGAAAATGGTGACTGCAGCCATGAAATTAAAAGATGCTTACTCCTTGGAAGAAAATTTATGACCAACCTAGACAGCATATTAAAAAGCAGAGACATTACTTTGCCAAAAAATATCTGTCTAGTCAAAGCTATGGTTTTTCCAGTAGTCATGTATGGATGTGAGAGCTGGACTAGAAAGAAAGATAAGTGAGCATGGAATAATTGATGCTTTTGAACTGTGGTGTTGGAGAACGCTTTTGAGAGTCCCTTGGGCTCCAAAGAGATCCCACCAGTCCATCCTCAAGGAAATCAGTCATGGATATTCATTGGAAGTACTGACGCTGAAGCTGAAACTCCAATACTTTGGTCACCTGATGTGAAGAACTGAGTCACTAGAAAAGACCATGATGCTGAGAAAGATTGAAGGCAGGAGGAGACGGGGACGACAGAGGATGAGATGGCTTGATGGCATCACTGACTTGATGGACATGAGTTTGAGCAATCTCCGGGCATTGGTGATGGACATGGAGGCCTGCTGTGGGGCAGGCCCATGGGCCTCAAGGAGTTTGACACGACTGAGTGACTGAACTGAACTGATATATAGCAACACAATAGTTGTTAGCCTTGACTTGTAAGAAAAGATATATAGAGACATTTTTCTTGATTAATGTATTAAAAGACGATCAAGCGATTCCAAACTTGGGAATAGGAAGAAAGAAGCCAGGAGAAAGATATTGCCACAGGATTCAGTATGGATAAAAGCAATAAAGGATATAGAATATAAAAGATATAGAATAGTCTGGTCCACCCAAACAGTGGCAAGTGCTGTGTGGAATAGGGAATGAAAGGAAACTGTTCAAGAAGCAGTTTGGGATTCTATCATCCCAAACTATCATCTTGGGTATAAAATTCATCCTGTTGGCACTTTTATTGTTGTCACAATGAACTCAGTTATCTCTCCTTATAAGTGGCTCAGAGAATGACTTTGTATAATTATTAAGTACTTGTTTAATTGATAAGAATTTACGGTTTCTTTTACTCAAACAAGGATGGACATTGGTATAACAGGGTGAGAATATTTTCTACTATTTCACAGCCTTTTACCGTGCTTCTCAAGCTGATTTGTTTTGGCACATTTTTCACAATTTTAATAATCAATTAAGAAAATTAATCACAACTGCAAGCAGCCAAAACTTTCACAGATTTCTTTGAAAAATATTTTTACCTGCATAATTAGGCAATTACTCAGTTTATTTAAAGAAAAAAAAAAAAACTTATCCATTGCAAAAATGATTTGCTCAGTGAATTTTTAAAAATGTTTTCCGAAAGTTCTCAGTAGAGCTTACTCTCTTAGATACAAATATTGTTCTCTTCTCAGCATCAGGATTCATGACAAATATAAACCATTTTCTTACAGTACTTACTATGTTCTATCATATGTTGTAGTCATTTGCCATATTTGAGAGAGGCTCATGAAATTCTCAGTATCTATCACCACATGCACAAACCTTTATAAACTATGTAGACAGAGATATTTCCTTGGGATCACAGTAGCATGCTTAGTTTCATTTGATCCTGAAGTAACTTTTCATAGTTGATTTGACCCAGGGAAGATTGACACTAACCTTAGTAATTAAGCAAATGTGGCAACCTACTCCAGTGTTCTTGCCTGGAGAATCCCAGGGACAGAGGAGCCTGGTGGGCTTCCGTCTATGGGGTCGCACAGAGTCGGACACGATTGACGCGACTTAGCAGCAGCAGCAGCAGCAAGTAAGGCCCTATATTTTACAATTGTAACAATCATCGCAGCACTGTTTATAATAGCCAGAACATGGAAGCAACCTAGATGTCCATCAGCAGATGAATGGATAAGAAAGCTGTGGTACATATACACAATGGAGTATTACTCAACCATTAAAAATAATTCATTTGAATCAGTTCTAATGAGGTGGATGAAACTGGAGCCTATTATACTGAGTGAAGTAAGCCAGAAAGAAAAACACCAATACAGTATACTAACGCATATATATGGAATTTAGAAAGATGGTAACAATAACCCTGTGTATGAGACAGCAAAAGAGACACTGATATATAGAACAGTCTTTTGGACTCTGTGGGAGAGGGAGAGGGTGGGATGATTTGGGAGAATGGCATTGAAATACGTATAATATCATATATGGAATGAGTCGCCAGTCCAGGTTCGATGCACGATACTGGATGCTTGGGGCTGGTGCACTGGGACGACCCAGAGGGATGGTATGGGGAGGGAGGAGGGAGGAGGGTTCAGGATGGGGAACACATGTATACCTGTGGCGGATTCATTTCGATATTTGGCAAAACCAATACAATATTGTAAAGTTTAAAAATAAAAAAAAAAAAAAAAGCTTTGATGCAATGCACCATACTGGCTCCAAAGCTTACTTTGTGAATTAAAAATTTAAAGGGATGTGATTCAGCTAATTCTGAGATATAGTTTTAAATACTGGGTTAGGAATGCAACTGTGAAAAGTATTAAATTATAAAGCAATTCATACCCTTTTTTGTTGAGAATTTTATTAGTGGAGAATGCTACAGATAGGAGTCTGTAAATGTAACTCTTATAAACAGTGTAAAGGGAAAAATGTTTGAGGGTCCATAGGAAAGAATAGGCATCCAAGTTGTTATGTTGGTTCCATAAGACACAAGAAGAATAAGACATCAATAAGCCCAAATGAATAAAACTCTGTGAAAACTTAAATTAGAACAACCATAAGTGAGATAATTATTTTTAAAAATTACAATTTTATTGAAGGATATCTATCTAGTATTTTGCAGAACTTCTGTCTTTTGTTTTCATCAAGTTTTCTTCCTTAATGTCAATTTTATTAACTACTGAATGCTCTAAAAATTTTGAGCATTGAAGATCAAAATGGCTGTCTATAGCACTGCTTCTGTAAAGGAGGTTCATGTTGAATAGGAGAACATATTTAAGTAACATATAACAGTCAATTAGACTTTTTTTCTCAAAATTATAAATTTGTCAATTAATTTATCAACTCAATTTCAAATCTTACAACATTGTGGTTTTGTTTTTTGTGTAACAAGACAATAGCAAGAAATCTGAAAAAAAAAAAAAAAGTAGACAAGCAATGCAGTGATTATTAGCTTCCTGTAAAACCAGTTGTAATGCAGACTCAAATAGCTATCCTAGATCTATTAGTAATGATGTGTTTTGTGTTGTACTAGAATGTTTGGTGAAGGTATTATACAGGTCAGACATTAAAAATATCATCTTCAGTTCTATTTCCAGTTTTTTGTTTTTTTTTTAAGAAATCTCCACACTGTTCTCCATAGTGGCTGTGCCAGGTTGCATTCCCACCAATAATGTAAGAGGGTTCCCTTTCCTCCACACCCTCTCCAGAGTTTACTGTTTGTAGACTTTTTGATGGAGGCCATTTTGACCAGCATGTCAATGATACCACGTTTGGTTTTGATTTGCATTTCTCTAATAATGAGTGATGTTGAGCATCTTTTCATGTGTTTACTAGCCACCTGTATGTCTTTGGAGAAATGGCTGTTTAGGTCATTTCCCCACTTTTTGATTGGACTGTTCATCTTTCTAGTACTGAGTTCCATATGACCCAGTGATTGCACTGCTGGGCATACACACCGAGGAAACCAGAATTGAAAGAGACTCATGTACCCCAATGTTCATTGCAGCACTGTTTATAATACCTAGGACGTGGAAGCAACCTAGATGTCCATTGGAAAATGAATGGATAAGGAAGTCTTACATATACACAATGGAATATAACTCAGTTATAGAAAGAAATGCATTGGAGTCAGTTCTAATGAGGTGTATGAAATTGGAGCCTAATATACAGAGTGAAGTAAGTCAGAAAGAGAAACACCAATACTGTATATTAATGCATATATATGGAATTTAGAAAGACGATAATGACAATCCTTTATGCAAAGCAGCAAAAGAGACACAGATGTAAAGAATAGACTTTTAGACTGTGGGAGAAGGCAAGGGTGGGATGATTTGAAAGAATAGCATTGAAACAGGTATATTACCATATGTAAAATAGATGACCAGTGAAAGTTTGATACATGAAGCGGGGCACTCAAAGCTGGTGCTCTGGGACAAGCCAGAAGGTTGGAGTGGAGAGGGAGGTGATTGGGAGGTTCAAGATGGGATGGGGGAAAGCATGTGCACCCATTGCTGATTCATGTTGATGTATGGCAAAAACCACCACAATATTGCACAGTAATTATCCTCCAATAGAAATAAATTAATTTTTAAAATGTCATCTTCATAGGCCATACATGCATATACTTTGGAAAAGTCTATTTAATATATGTTTCTAAAATTCAAGATTTTTTTTTTTTTTTAAGTTTTACATGCTGGTTTCTTTTTTGCCTTTTCATACTGTTCAGGAGGTTCTCACTCTCAAGGCAAGAATAATGAAGTGGTTTGTCATTCCCTTCTCCAGGGGACAACCTTTTGTCAGAACTCTCCACCATGACCTGTCTGTCTTGGGTTGGGCTTACACAGCATGGGTCATAGTTTCATCGAGTTAGACAAGGCTGTGACCCATGTGATCAGTTTAATTAGTTTTCTGTGATTGTGATTTTCATTCTGTCTGCTCTCTTATGGTTAAGGATAAGAGGCTTGTGGAAGCTTTCTCATGGAAGGGACTGGCCGATCTGGGTCTTGCCAACAAAGGCCCATAGTCAAAGCTATGTTTTTTCCAGTAGTCATGGATGGATGTGAGAGTTGGACCATAAAGAAAGCTGAATGTCAATGAATTGATTCTTTTGAATTGTGGTGTTGGAGAAGACTCTTGAGAGTCTCTTGTACTGCAAGGAGATCAAACCAGTTAATCCTAAAGGAAATCAGGCATGAATATTCATTGGAAGGACTGATGCTGAACCTGAAGCTTCAATATTTTGGCCACCTGATGTAAAGAACTGACTCATTTGGAAAGACTCTGATGCTGGGAAAGATTGAAAGCAGCAGGAGAAGGGGATCACAGAGAATGAGGTGGTGGGATGGCATCAACGACTCAATGACATGAATTTGAGCAAACTTGGGAGATAGTGGACAACAGTTTCCTGCCACGGTGCAGTCCATGGGGATCACAAAGAGTCAGACACGACTGAGTGACTGAACTGAACTGAACTGATGTTGGTTTTTCAATCACTTGAAATCTATTTTGATATTTTTTCCCCTATATGAACAACATCTTGATATATAAATAGATTGTGATGTGTACATAATTAATATGTGGACCCTCTTCCCTCTAATTGCAGAAGGACAAAACTCACTGTATCTCTTCTTCATACCATAAAGAGGGAAAAAACACTCACACACAGGCTATTTTAATATCCTGTACTTCTTTAGTAGATGCTGATAATTGGAAAAGTCACCAGAAATATTTTTATATCTGTAGAAAAGTATTCATTAATCATCTAAGTAGTTCTCCTACCATTGCACATATAAGAGTAAAATCTCCTAGTTTAGGATTTGGAAAAGTTTAAGTGGATTAGCAATTCATGTGGATTAAATTCATGAAAACTTCAAGATGGTTTTAGATGGTATTTAAAGTTTTGACATATTTTAATCTTTTCTTACATCTACAAGATGGTTTTAGATGGCATTTAAAGTTTTGACAAATTTTAATCTTTTCCACATCTACAATTAGTTTCTTTTTGAATTTTGTATTCGTTTCTAGCAAGAATTTTCTTCCTTTGTACGTGTTTTTACTAAGATTACACCTTAGTTCAAATATTCAATAGTAGTAGTGAAAGTCATTCAGTCATGTCTGACTCTTTGCGACCCCATGGGCTGTACAGTCCATGGAATTCACCAGGCCAGAATACTGGAATGGGTAGTTTTTCCCTTCTCCAAGGGAATATTCCCAACCCAGGGATCAAACCCAGGTTTCTCGCATTGCAGGCAGATTCTTTTCCAGCTGAGCCACAAGGGAAGCCCTTGTGGATCAAATATGTCAACTATTCAACATATTAGTTAAAACAATCATATACACAGCCACTGACTGTATATATAGCATTTTTAGTATTAAAATGCATAGCCATTATAGGCTTGCATTTTTATTTCATTTTTAAATTATGTACTTTCCATCTAGTTACCTCTCAGTGAAACATAATTTTGATGGAAAACATTTTAATATAATTTAGAAATTCTCTCAGTTTTTCAGGGAAAATATGTGCATAGATGTTAAGTGCACATTTAAAATTGGTGGTACTTAACTAAATCTGACAATGGGGATCTGTTTAAAGTGTGCACATTGTCATTATTTAAAGTTCTGTACATTTGGCATTTACTAAATGAGCACATGCCCTTCACAGTGTGAGTGCTTCCTGTGAGTGGTGCCTGAGTACCTGCTGATAAAGCTTTGGTAGCACTTAAGCACCTAATAGACATTTGGGGTACAGAGACTATGAAGTGTCTTAATGAATCATGAGATTTTTAAAAGTAGCTTTGATTCCAGGCTTTATATCTGTGAAGTGATTTGCATTTTCATTTTCAGATAAGAGAACTTGAACCCTAGAGTGGTCAAATGAACCATAAATGACTACTTCAGTGAGTGAATAGAGAGTAAAGTATATTTTCCAGCACACCATTTACATAGACACATTTCTAAAGGAACAAATTCAGTGGGGTAATAAACATCAAAATGTTCCTGTATTCAGCAGTTTTATCAAAAATAGATCAAATAATTCTGGATCAAAACAAATGCTTTCTTGGAGGTAGATGTCATTAAGTAGTAATTGCTCTGAGTTGGCCAGATCAATTTCTTATCTGTTGAGCTAGCTAACAAATACCATGCATTTCTTTTTTGGTAATTATGCATTGCTTGTTTCATTTAGATCTATATTGAGTTCCTTCAGGGAAGGAAGGGGCAGTGGTTTATTAATCTTCATGATTCCCTGGTGGTTCAGAGGATAAAGCATCTCACTGCAATGTGGGTTCAATCCCTGGGTCAGGAAGATCCCCTGGAGAAGGAAATGGCAACCCACTCTGGTACTCCTGCCTGGAAAATCCCACAGAGGGAGAAGTCTGGAAGGCTACAGTCCATGGGGCTGCAAAGTGTTGGACACTACTGAGCGACTTCACTTTCACATAAAGTGCCTCTACATAATAGATTATTATAATTATTTGTTGGATATAGATATAATTAGATAATCTGAAAGAAATTCACCTATGGTGAAAAAAAAATCAATGGATGTGAAGCTTGGATAATTAGAATCGCATGTTAGTCGGTCAATTGTGTCCAAATCTTTTGAGACCCCATTGACTGTAGCCCACCAGACTCAACCATCCATGGGATTCTCCAGGCAAGAATACTGGAGTGGGTTGACATTTTCTTCTCCAGAGGATCCTCCTGACCCAGGGATTGAAACCAGGTCACCCGCATTGTAGGCAGATTTTTTTGTTACCACTGGGCCACCTAGGAAGCCCTAACTTGGAATCCCACAGATATAGGATTATTAAGTAATCAGAGTATTAATATCCCCTAGATAATAACCCTGAAAGCACTAAGAACTACGGGTGGTTACCTTCTTTGAACTCTTTGATAATCAAGGTCATTTGTAGGGGTAGAGGAATGGAATGGGTTCCTCCTCACAAAAACAAACATGTTCTTTTAAATGATCTAAAAATAATAGATGGTAACATGGATTTTTTCTTCCCATTACTTGACTATATACATGTGACTTGTTAATAACTGCAATTAGATACAGGGGCTTTCCTGGTGGCTCAATGGTAAAAAAAGAAAAATACACCTGCAATGAAGGAGACACAGGTTCAATTCCTGGGTTGGGAAGATTACCCTGGAGAAAGAAATGGAAACCCATTCCAGTATTCTGGTCTGGAAAGTCCCATGGACAGAGGAGTCTGGTGGTCTACAGTCCATGGGGTTGTGAAGGTTAGACTTAGCAACTAAATCACCACCACAGACACCAGTACAATTTTTTGTTGCTAAGTCTCAGCCAAATATAGTTAGCTGCCAAGTTGTTTCCTCTTGATGAGAAATAAAAGAGAATATTGACCAAAAAAATTAGGAAGAATAAAAATGTATAGCCTTTAAATTTAATTTTTAGGTACTGAATAATATGTATTGAGAACCAGCATTGTTTAGACAGTTAAATGAAGCTACGCTGCTGCTGCTGCTGCCAAGTCGCTTCAGTCGTATCTGACTCTGTGCCACCCCGTAGACGGCAGTCCACCAGGCTCCCTGTCCCTGCGATTCTCCAGGCAAGAACACTGGAGTGGGTTGCCATTTCCTTCTCCAATGCATGAACGTGAAAAGTGAAAGTGAAGTCGCTCAGTCATGTCCGACTCCTAGCGACCCCATGGACTGCAGCCTACCAGGCCCCTCTGTCCATGGGATTTTCCAGGCAAGAGTACTGGAGTGGGTTGCCATTGCCTTCTCCGAAATGAAGGCATAATCTGGTGTTATTGTGAAGTTTCCTAGATAATATATTTAGGTTTTCTTTTTTAACCATCTACTTCTAAAGGGAAGGACTTCCCTGGTAGTTCAACTGGTAAAGAAGCTACCTGCAATGCAGGAAACCCTGGTCGATTCCTGGGTCAGGAAGATCTGCTGGAGAAAGGATAGGTGCCCACTCCAGTGTTCTTGATCTTCACTGGTGGCTCACCCAGTAAAAAAATTGCCCCCATAGCAGGAGACCTGGGTTTGATTCTAGTGTTGGGAAGATCCCCTAGAGAAGGGAACAACTATCACCTCCAGTATTCTGGCCCAAAGAATTCCATGGACTGTATGGTGCATGGGGTCACAAAGAGTTGCATAGGACTGAGTGACTTTCACTTTTTTAAAGGAAAGTGCATTTGTGTCTTTCTGTGTATGTGGCATGGTTTGGGCTTGCCCTTGAATGAGAAGTCTACTCTGAATTTTGAAGGTCCAAAGTTTTGTGATGCAGATTTCCCAGGAAAATCTATATTCTACAAATCCTGCTTAAAACAACTCAAATGTACAAAGAATTGAGTTCTAGGAGATAATTCATTGGTAATGGTAGAAGCTATTTCAAGTCCTGAAAGATGATGCTGTGAAAGTGCTGCACTCAATATGCCAGCAAACTTGGAAAACTCAGCAGTGGCCACAGGACTGGAAAATGTCAGTTTTCATTCCAATCCCAAAGAAAGCCAATGCCAAAGAATGCTGAAACTACCACACAATTGAACTCATCTCACACGCTAGTAAAGTAATGCTCAAAATTCTCCAAGCCAGGCTTCAGCAATACGTGAAACTTGAATTTCCAGATGTTCAAGCTGGTTTAGAAAAGGCAGAGGAACCAGAGATCAAATTGCCAACATCTGCTGGATCATGGAAAAAGGAAGCAAGTTCCAGAAAAACATCTATTTCTGCTTTATTGACTATGCCAAAGCCTTTAACTGTGTGGATCACAATAAACTGTGAAAAATTCTGAAAAAGATGGGAATACAAGACCACCTGACCTGCCTCTTGAGAATCCTATATGCAGGTCAGGAAGCAACTGTGAGAACTGGCCGTGGAACAACAGACTGTTCCAAATAGGAAAAGGAATACGTCAAGGCTGTATATTGTCACCCTGCTTATTTAACTTCTATGCAGAGTACATCATGAGAAACGCTGGACTGGAAGAAGCACAAGCTGGAATCGAGATTGCTGGGAGAAATATCAATAACCTCAGATATGCAGATGACACCACCCTTATGGCAGAAAGTGAAGAGGAACTAAAAAGCCTCTTGATGAAAGTGAAAGAGGAGAGTGAAAAAGTTGGCTTAAAGCTCAACATTCAGAAAACTAAGATCATGATATCTGGTCCCATCACTTCATGAGAAATAGATGTGGAAACAGTGTCAGACTTTATTTTGTTGGGCTCCAAAATCACTGCAGATGGTGATTGCAGCCATGAAATTAAAAGATGCTCACTCCTTGGAAGAAAAGTTATGACCTACCTAGATAGCATATTCAGAAGCAGAGACATTACTTTGCCAACAAAGTTCCATCTAGTCAAGGCTATGGTTTTTCCAGTAGTCATGTATGCATGTGAGAGTTGGACTGTGAAGAAAGCTGAGTGCTGAAGAATTGATGCTTTTGAACTGTGGTGTTGAAGACTCTTGAAAATCCCTTGGACCACAAGGGGATCCAACCAGTCCATTTTAAAGGATATCAGTCCTGGGTATTCATTGAAAGAACTGATGCTAACACTGAAATTCCAATACTTTGGCCACTTGATGTGAAGTGTTGACTCATTGGAAAAGAATCTGATGCTAGGAGGGGTTGGGGGCAGGAGAAGAAGGGCATGACAGAGGATGAGATGACTGGATGGCATCACTGACTCGATGGACATGAGGTTAAGTGAACTCCGGGAGTTGGTGATGGACAGGGAGGCCTGGCTTACTGTGATTCATGGTGTCACAGAGTCGGACATGACTGAGCAACTTAACTGAACTGAACTGAATGGTAGAAGACCCTTTTATGTTTTTTTAAAAAAAAATTAGTATTAAATTTTCCTGGAGTATGGATGATAGAAAAATTTGTGTTAGTTTCTGCTGTATAGCAAACTGAATCAGTTATATTTATATATTCATAAATATATATATATATACACACACACACATATATACCCATTCTGTTTTATTTTTCCATATAGGTCATTACAGAGTACTGAGCAGAATTTCCCAATCTATACAATAGATACCAATTGATACAATATATTGCATACAGTATACAATCAATACAATAGCTATCTATTTTACCCATAGTAATGTGCATTTTCAATCCCAATTTCCCATTTTATCCCTCCCACCTCCCCCTGCTGGTTACCCATAAGTTTATTTTCTACATCTGTGACTCTATTTCTGTTTTGTAAATAAGTTCATTTGTACAACTTAAAATTCTCACATATAAGTGATATCATATGATATCTGTCTGACTTACTTTCAGTCAGTTCGGTTCAGTTCAGTCGCTCAGTTGTGTCCGACTCTTTGCGACCCCATGAATCAGAGCATGCCAGGCCTCTCTATCCATCACTAACTCCCAGAGTTCATTTGGTATGATAATCCCTAGGCCCATCCATGTTGCTACAAACAGCATTATTATTCATTTTTATGGCTGAGTAATATTCCATTGTATATATACACCACATCTTTCTTATCCATTCATCCACTGATGTGCATTTAGGTTGCTTCCATGTCCTGCAAATTGCAAATAGTGCTACAATGAACACTTGGAAGCATGTATCTTTTTGAACTATCGTTTCCTTTTGATATACCTAGGAGTGGGATTGTTGGATCATATGGTAGCTCTTATAGTTTTAAAGAAATCTCAATACCATTGTCCATAGTGCTGTTGAGGAAGTTTTCCCATTTCCCCAAACCCTCTTCAGTATTTATTGTTTGTAGATTTTTTTAATCTATTTATTTTTTAATTGAAAGATAATTGCTTCACAGAATTTTGCTGTTTTCTGTCAAACCTCAGCATGAATCAGCCATAGGCCTACATATATCCCCTATCTTTTGAACCTCACTTGCATCTCCCTCCCATTCCACCCCTCTAGGTTGATTCAGAGCCCCTGTTTGAATTTCCTGAGCCATACAGCAAATTCCTGTTGGCTATCTATTTTTCATATGGTAATGTAAGTTTCCATGTTACTCTTTCAATACATCTCACCCTCTCCTCCCCTCTCCTCATGTCAATAAGTCTATTCTCTATGTCTGTTTCTCCATTCATTTAAGTTGTGTCTGACTCTTTGTGACCCCATAGACTGCAGTACTCCAGGCTTCCCTATTCATCAGCCACTCGCAGAGCCTACTCAAACTCATGTCCATCGAGTTGTTGATGCCATCCAACCATCTCATCCTCCGTCGTCCCCTTCTCCTCCTGCCTTCCATCTTTCCCAGCATCAGGGTCTGTTCAAATGAGTCAGTTCTTCACATCAGGTGGCCAAAATATTGGAGCTTCAGCTTCAGCATCAGTCCTTCCAATTAATATTCAGGACTGATTTCCTTTAGGATGGACTGGATTGCTCTCCTTGCTGTCTAAGGGACTCTCAAGAGTCTTCTCCAACACCACAGTTCAAAAGTATCAATTCTTTGGTGCTCATCTTTCTTTAAACTCCAACTCTCACATCCATACATGACTACTGGAAAAACCATAGACAATCCTTTGTTGGCAAAGTATGTCTCTGCTTTTTAATATGCTGTCTAGGTTGGTCATAACTTTTCTTCCAAAGAGCAAGTATCTTTTAATTTCATGGCTGCAGTCACCATCTGCAGTGATTTTGGAGCTTCTAAAAATAGTCTGTCACTGTTTCCATTGTTTCCTCATCTATTTGCCATGAAGTGATGGGACCAGATGCCATGATCTTAGTTTTCTGAATGTTGAGTTTTAAGCCAACTTTTTCACTCTCCATTGCTGCCTTGTAAATAAATTCTTCAGTGCCATTTTTCTAGATTCTGTATATATGTGCTAGAATATGATATTTATCCTTCTCCTCTGACTTACTTCACTCTGTATGATAGTTTCTCAATTAATCCACCTCATTAGAATGGACTCAAATTAATTCCTTTTTATGGCTGGGTAATAATCCTTTGTGTGTATGTACCACACTTTATTAATCCAGTCATCTGTTGATGGACATCTAGGTTGCTACCATGTTCTAGCTATTGTAGATAGTGCTACAATAATCAATGGGATACGTGTGCCATTTTCAATTTTTAAAATTTATTTATTTTAATTGAAGGCTAATTGCTTTACAATATTGTAGTGCTTTTGTCATGAATTGGCATGAATCAGCCATGGGTGTACATGTGTTCCCCATCCTGAACCTCCCTCCGCCTGCCTCCACATTCCATCCCTGTGGGTCATCCCAGTGCACTCGCCCCGAGCACTCTGTCTCATGCATTGAACCTGGACTGATGACCTGTTTCACATAGGATAATAAACATGTTTCAATTCTACTCTCTCAAATCATCCCACCCTCGCCTTCTCCCACAGAGTCCAAAAGACTGTTCTATATGTCTGTGCCTCTTTTGCTGTCTTGCATGTAGGGTTATCATTACAGTCTTTCTAAACTCAATATATATATATGCATTTGTATACTGTATTGGTGTTTTTTCTTTCTGGTTTATATCACTCTGTATAAGAGGCTCCAGTTTCATTCACCTCATTAGAACTGATTCAAATGTATTCTTTTTAATGGCTGAGTAATATTCCATTGTGTATATGTACCACAGCTTTCTTATCCATTTGTCTGCTGATGGACATCTAGGTTGCTTCCATGTCCTAGCTATTATAAACAGTGCTGTGATGAACATTGGGGTACACATGTCTCTTTCAATTCTAGTTTCCTTGGTGTGTATACCCAGCAGTGGGATTTCTGGGTCATATGGCAGTTCTATTTTCAGTTTTTTAAGGAATCTCCACACTGTTCTCCATAGTGGCTGTACTAGTTTTCATTCCCACCAACAGTGTAAGAGGGTTCCATTTTCTTCACACCCTCTCCAGCATTTATTGCTTGTAGACTTTTGAATAGCAACCATTCTGACTGGCGTGAAATGGTACCTCATTGTGGTTTTGATTTGCATTTCTCTGATAATGAGTGGTGTTGAGCATCTTTTCATGTGTTTGTTAGCCATCTGTATGTCTTCTTTGGAAAAATGTCTGTTTAGTTCTTTGGCCAGTTTTTTGATTGGGTCATTTATTTTTCTGGAATTGAGCTGTAGGAGTTGCTTGTATATTTTTGAGATTAATTCTTTGTCCGTTGTTTCATTTGCTATTATTTTGCTACAATTTGTGTCAGAGAATGTTCTGCTTATATTTTCATCTAAAAGTTTTACAGTATCTGACTTTATGCTGCTGCTGCTAAGTCACTTCAGTCATGTCTAACTCTGTGCGACCCCATAGACAGCAGCCCACCAGGCTCCCTTGTCCCTGGGATTCTCCAGGCAAAAACACTGGAGTGGGTTGCCATTTCCTTCTCCAATGCATGAAAGTGAAAAGTGAAAGTGAAGTCGCTCAGTCGTGTCCGACTCTTAGCGACCCCATGGACTGCAGCCTACCAGGCTCCTCTGTCCATGGGGTTTTCCAGGCAAGAGTACTGGAGTGGGGTGCCATTGCCTTCTCCATCTTTATATAAATAGATATACAAAAATATCAGATATGTATTTTTATTAACATAATTGAAATAAATATAAACAAGATTCTCTCAATTTCATCTAGCTATGCTCAAATAGATGTATTTTAACTGTGGCTGCATCAATATTATTCTTTATTACTATTCATTTCACAATCTTTCTCAAAATATCAGTTCTGTTCAGTCACTCAGTTGTGTCTGACTCTTTGCAACCCTATGGACTGCAACACGCCAGGCCTCCTGTCTATCACCAACTCCTGGAGTTTACTCAAAATCATGTCCATTGAATTGGTGATGCCATCTAACCATCTCATCCTCTGTCGTCCCCTTCTCCTCCCACCTTCAATCTTTCCCAACATCAGGGTCTTTTTAAATGAGTCTGTTCTTCTCATCAGGTGGCCAAAGTATTGGGTTTTCAGCTTCAGAGTCTGTCCTTCCAATGAATATTCAGGACTGATTTCCTTTAGGATGAACTGATTGGATTTCCTTGATGTCTAAGGGAAACATAACTTGAAATTTATTTTAAAAAGTTTAAATTGTAGCTACCAGTGTCACTTGAAGAGTTTCTAAAATCAGCAACAAATTATAACCGAGGAAATCTGATTTCATTATAGGAACAGAAAGCTCTCTGTGGCATGTGCAACTTGCCTGAATGATTGCTTATGTTTAGTCTTGGGATTCATTTTATCTTTCAGGTTTTAAAGCTTTGTTCACTTACTTATGTCCATGAACAGTATGCAAAGGCAAAAAGATAGGACACTGAAAAATGAACTCCCCAGGTCAGTAGGTGCCCAATATGCTACTGGAGATCAGTGGATAAATAATCCAGAAGGAACAAAAAGACAAAGCCAAAGCAAAAACAACACCAAGCAAAGTCCAATGCTGTGATGAGCAATATTGCATAGGAATCTGGAATTTTAGGACCATGAATCAGGGCAAATTGGAAGTGGTCAAACAGGATATGGCAAGAGTGAATGTTGACATTTTAGGAATCAGCAAACTAAAATGGATTGCAATAGGTGAATTGAAGTCAGATAACCATTATATCCACTACCATGGGAAAGAACCCCTTAGAAGAAATGGAATAGCCATCATAGCCAACGAAAGAGACTGAAATGCAGTACTTGGATGCAATCGCTGTTCATTTCCAAGGCAAACCATTCAATATCATGGTAATCCAAGGCTATGCCCCGAACAGTAATGCTGAAGAAGCTGAACTTGAACAGTTCTATGAAGACATACAAGAACTTCTAGAACTAACATGCGAAAAACATGTACTTTTCATTATAGGGGACTGGAATGCAAAAGTAAGAAGTTGAGAAACACCTGGAATAACAGGCAAATTTGGCCTTGCGGTACAGAATGAAGGAGGGCAAAGGCTAGTAGAGTTTTGGCAAGAGAACACACTGGTCATAGCAAGCACTCTCTTTCAACAACACAAGAGAATATTCTACACATGGACATCACCAGATGGTCAATATCAAAATCAGATTGATTATATTCTTTGCAGCCAAAGATGGAGAAGATCTATATAGTCAGCAAAAACAAGACTGGGAGCTGACTGTGGATCAGATCGTGAACTCCTTGTTGCGAAATGCAGACCTACATTGAAGAAAGTAAGGAAAATCACTAGACATTCAAGTATGACCTAAATCAAATCCCTTACAATTATACAGTGGAAGTGTGAAATAGATTCAAGGGATTAGATCTGATAGACAGAGTGCCTGAAGACCTATGGACGGGAGTTCCTGACATTGTACAAGAGACAGTTATCAAGACCATCCCCCAAAGAAAGAAATGTGGAAAGCAAAATGGTTGTCTGAGAAGGCCTTACAAATATCTGTGAAAAGAGGAGAAGTGAAAAACAAAGGAAAATGAAAGGATATACCCATTTGAATGCAGAGATCCAAAGAACAGCAAGGAGAGATAAGAAAACCTTCCTCAGTGATCAGTGCAAAGAAATAGAGGAAAACAATAGAGTGGGATAGACTAGGGATCTCTTAAGGAAAATTAGATATATCAAGGGAACCTTTCATGCAAAAATGAGCACAATAAAGGATAGAAATGGTATGGACCTTACAGAAACAGAAGAAGAGGTGGCAAGAATACACAGAGAACAATGCAAAGAAGATCTTCACGACCCAGATAATCATGATGGTGTGATCACTGACCTAGAGCCAGACATCCTGGAATGTAAAGTCAGGTGGGCCTTAGAAAGCATCATTATGAACAAAACTAGTGGAAATGTTGGAATTCCAGTTGAGCTATTTCAAATCCTGAAAGATGATGCTGTGAAAGTGATGCACTCAATATGCCAGCAAATTTGGAAAACTCAGCAGTGGCCACAGGACTGGAAAAGGTCGGTTTTCATTCCAATCCCAAAGAAAGGAAATGCCAAGAATGCTCAAACTACAGTACAATTGTCCTCATCTCACATGCTAGTAAAGTAATGCTCAAAATTCTCCAAGCCAGGCTTCAGCAATATGTGAACCATGAAATTCCAGATGTTCAAGCTGGTTTTAGAAAAGGCAAAGCAACCAGAGATCAAATTGCCAACATCCGCGTGATCATCAAAAAAGCAAGAGAGTTCCGGAAAAACATCTATTTCTGTTTTATCGACCATGCCAAAGGCTTTGACTGTGTGGATCACAATAAACTGTGGAAAATTCTGAAAGAGATGGGAATACCAGACCACCTGACCTGCCTCTTGAGAAACTTATATGCAGGTCAGGAAGCAACAGTTAGAACTGGCCATGGAACAACAGACTGGTTCCAAATAGGAAAAGGAGTCTGTCAAGGCTGTATATTGTCATCCTGCTTATTTAACTTATGCAGAGTACATCATGAGAAATGCTGGACTAGAAGAAGCACAAGCTGGAATCAAGATTGCCAGGAGATATATCAATAACCTTAGATCTGCAGATGACACCACCCTTATGGCAGAAAGTGAAGAGGAACTAAAAAGCCTCTTGTTGAAAGTCAAAGAGGGGAGTGAAAAAGTTGGCTTACAGCTCAACATTCAGAAAAGTAAGATCATGGCATCTGGTCCCATCACTTCATGGGAAATAGATGGGGAAACAGTGGAAACTGTCAGACTTTATTTTGTTGGGCTCCAAAATCACTGCAGATGGTGATTGCAGCCATGAAATTAAAAGACGTTTACTCCTTGGAAGGAAAGTTATGACCAACCTAGATAGCATATTGAAAAGCAAAGACATTACTTTGCCAAGAAAGGTCCGTCTAGTCAAGGCTGTGGTTTTTCCAGTAGTCATGTATGGATGTGAGTGTTCGACTGTGAAGAAAGCTGAGCACTGAAGAATTGATGCTTTTGAACTATGGTGTTGGAGAAGACTCTTGAGAGTCCCTTGGACTGCAAGGTGATCCAACCAGTCCATTCTGAAGGAGATCAGCCCTGGGATTTCTTTGGAAGTAATGATGCTAAAGCTGAAACTCCAGTACTTTGGCCACGTCATGCGAAGAGTTGACTCATTGGAAAAGACTCTGATGCTGGGAGGGATTGGGGGCAGGAGGAGAAGGGGACGACAGAGGATGAGATGGCTGGATGGCATCACTGACTCGATGGACGTGAGTTTGAGTGAACTCCGGTAGTTGATTATGGACAGGGAGGCTGGTGTGCTGCGATTCATGGGGTTGCAAAGAGTCGGACACCTCTGAGAGATTGAACTGAACTTAACTGATATACATCAGCAATAATTACTTCAATAAGTTTAGTGAAAAGCCTTTATATCATACAGTTAGTTCTGTCACTCAGTTGTGTCCGAGTCTTTGTGACACTATGGACTGCAGCATGCTAGGCCTCCCTGTCCATCACCAACTCCAGGAATTTACTCAAACTCATGTTCATTGAGTTGATGATGCCATCCAACCATCTCATCCTCTGTCGCCCCCTTCTGGTCCCGCCTTCAATTCTTCCCAGCATCAGCGTTTTTTCAAAAGAGTCAGTTCTTCGCATCAGATGGCCAAAGTATTCGAGTTTCAACTTCAGTATCAGTCTTTCCAATGATTATTCCGAATTGGTTTCCTTTACGATGGACTGGTTGGATCTCGTTGATGTCCAAGGGACTGAAGATTCTTCTCCAACACAACAGTTCAACAGCATCAATTCTTTGGCACTCAGCTTTCTTTATTGTCAAACTCTCACATCTGTACATGACTACTGGAAAAATCATAGCTTTGACTAGATGGACCTTTGTTGGCAAAGCAATGTCTCTGCTTTTTAATATGATGTCTAGGTTGGTTATAACTTTTCTTCCAAGGATCAAACGTCTTTTGATTTCATGGCAGCAGTCACCATCTTCAGTCATTTTGCCACACATCCCCCAGAAAAAAATAAAGTCTGTCACTGTTTCTATTTGCCATGTATTTGCCATGAAGTGATGGGGCCGGATGCCATGAATTTAGTTTATAGATACAAGATTAAAGGAGTAGAAAATACATTTTTTCTTTGCGATTACAACTCTTAGGATTTATTCATGACAATTATCATATGTAGAGTTCAGCATAGTTAATTACATTTATCATGCTGAACTTTACATACCTAGTCTTTATTCATCTTTTACCTGGAAGTTTATACCTTTAATCAATACCCTCTACCCCCACCTCCAACTCTGATTACCACAAATCTGATCTTTCTCTGTCTTTCTTTTTTCAGTTTGTTTTTCTAAGTTTTTGGAAGTATAATGGACCTACAACACTGTTAGCTTCTCTTACACATCATAGTGGTTTGATGTTTTATTTACATGCAAAATGGTCACCACCATAAGTATACTTACTATCTGTCACCATAGAAAGGTATATCCTGCTGTATATTCACACACTGAGCTGGTGTTATTTAATCATCCAGTCATGTCCAATTCTTTTGCAACCCCATGGACTGTAGTCCAGTGGGCTCCTCTGCCCATAGGATTTCACAGGCAAGAGTACTGCATTGGGTTGGCATTTCTTTCTTGAGGAGAGCTTCCTGACCCAGGCATCAAGCCCGCATTCTCTGCCTTTGCAGGTGGATTCTTTACCACTGAGACACTAAAGAAGTCCCATACACTAAGCTACTTTCTCGTAAATACAAAATGAATTAAACACTATTTGTAAGACTTGAAATCATAAATCTTCTAGAAGAAAACATAGGTAGTATGCTCTTTGACATGGCCTTAATTTTTTGAATATGGTTCCTCAGGCAAGGGATACAAATAAATAAATAGGACTACCTCAAACTAAAAAAAAATTTGCAGAGTGAAGGAAACTATCAGCAAAACAAAAAGATTGCTTATTGAGTGTTAGAAGATATTTGTAAATCATGTATAAGATAAGAAAATGTGAAAGAACTCTTACAACTCATCCAAAGGAGAGGAGGGGGGGAACCAACAACCCAATTAAGAACCAGGCAGATAATATAAATATATATTTTTTTCCAAAGAAACATACAAATGGCCAACAGGCACGTGAAAACATGCTCAATATTACTAATAATCAGGGGAATGCAAATGTAAAACACAATGAAGTATCAGCTCACCCCTGTCAGAATGGCTATTGTCAAAAAAGTGTTATTGAGGATGCATAGAAAAGGGAACCTGAGAATGCTATTGATGGGAATGTAAATTGACATAGTCATTATGAAAAACAGAATAGAGATTCCTCAAAATTTTAAAAATAGAGCTACCATAAAAATAAGAAATTCTACTTATGGGTATGAAGAAAATGAAAACAAAAATTTGAAAATACATATGTATCCCTATGTTCAATGCAGCATTATTTACTGCAGCCATGATGTGGAAGCAATCTATGTGTCTATCAATAAATAAATGAACAAAGAAGATTTGGCACATTCATACAATAGAATTGTACTCATCCATATAATTAAAGGTTCTAATTTCTCAACAACATGAATAGACCTAGAGGGAATTATGCCAAGCAAAATAAGTCTGACAGAGGAAAGACAAACACTGTATGGCTTCACTTATATATATATTATAAAAACAACAAAGAAATGAACAAACATAACAAAACATAAACAGAGTCGTAGATACAGAGAGTAAATGGGTGATTACCAGAAGGGTAAGGAGTAGGGGGAGGAGAGAAACAGGTGAGGGAGATTAAGAAGTACAAGGTTAGAGTTGTGATACAGATTTATTCATTTTAAATATTCATTTATAAATTTGTTTAAAGATTATAACTTATTACACACATATTTACACAGATAATCTCTTATACATGACTTAAAATACAGTTTTAAGAAAAAAAGATTGTAAATAAAAGAAACCAAAAGTTAAAGTTAACACAGAACACAAATGTGCAAATATTTATGAATGAAATTTTTTTCTCAGAATAAAAACCCAAATTTGGTTATAAGATTCTTAATAACCAAATGGACTTCAATACATGATCCTGTTATGTAATTACCTTTTCTACAATCAAAATACATCTAAAAATATTCTCATGAAGCAGGTTTTATAGTGGAAATTTATATATACCTAGGATACTAAATATTATATTGAGTAACATTTTTATGTTAACAATAAACTTAGAAATGTATTTGACATAACAGTTTTTGCAGCCATTACAAATAAAACCTGATATCACTGTTATATAAAGACATTTAAGAGATACGGGGAAAGCAGCATCAAAATTTAAGCCTGTGCATTCTAATTTCTCTTGCCAAATAAAATGAGCAGCAGTGGCTACAATTTGCTGGAGCAGCAGTGAAGAGATACCCCATCTCCAAGGTAAGAGAAACCCAAGTAAGATGGTAGGTGTTACGAGAGGGCATCAGAGGGCAGACATATTGAAACCATAATCACAGAAAACTAGCCAATCTGATGATATGGAACACAGCTTTGTCTAACTCAATGAAACTAAGGCATGCTATGTGGGGCTACCCAAGATGGACGGGTCATCATGGAGAGGTCTGACAGAATGTGGTCCACTGGAGAAGAGAATGGCAAACCACTTCAGTATTCTTGCCTTGAGAACCCCATGAACAGTATGAAAAGGCAAAATGATAGGATACTGAAAGAGGAACTCACCATTCAGTAAGTGCCCAATATGCTACTGGAGATCAGTGGATAAAATAACTCCAGAAAGAATAAAAGGATGGAGCCAAAGCAAAAACAATACCCACGTGTGGATGTGACTGATGATAGAAGCAAGGTCGGATGCTGTAAAGAGCAATATTGCATAGGAACCTGGAATGCTAGGTCCATGAATCAAGGCAAATTTGAAGTGGTCAAACAGGAGATGGCAAGAGTGAATGTCGGCATTCTAGGAATCAGCGAACTAAAATGGACTGGAATGGGTGAATTTAACTCAGATGACCATTATATCTACTATGTGGGCAGGAATCCCTTAGAAGAAATGGAGTAGCCATCATGGTCAACAGAAGAGTCTGAAATGCAGTACTTGGATGCAATCTCAAAAACAACAGAAAGATCTCTGTTCATTTTCAAGGCAAACCATTCAATATTGCACTGATCCAAGCCTATGCCCCAATCAGTAACACTGAAGAAGCTGAAGTTGAACGGTTCTATGAAGACCTACAAGACCTTTTAGAACTAACACACAAAAAGATGTCCTTTTCATTATAGGGGACTTGAATGCAAAAGTAGGAAGTCAAGAAACACCTGGAGTAACAGGCAAATTTGGCCTTGGAGTATGGAATGAAGCAGGGCAAAGGTTAATAGAGTTTTGTCAAAAGAATGGATTGGTCATAGCAAACACACTCTTCCAACAACACAAGAGAAGACTACACATGGACATCACCAGATGGTCAACAGTGAAATCAGATAGATTATATTCTTTGCAGCTAAAGATGGAGAAGCTCTATACAGTCAGCAAAAACAAGACCGGGAGTTGACTGTGGCTCAGATCATCAACTCCTTATTACCAAATTCAGACTTAAATTGAAGAAAGTAGGGAAAACCACTAGACCATTCAGGTATGACCTGAATCAACTCCCTTATGATTATACAGTGGAAGTGAGAAATAGATTTAAGGGACTGGATCTGATGTACAGAGTGCCTGATGAACTATGGACGGAGGTTCGTGACATTGTACAGGAGACAGGGATCAAGACAATTCCGACGGAAAAGAAATGCAAAAAAGCAAAATGGCTGTCAGAGGAAGCCTTACAAATAGCTGTGAAAAGAAGTGAAAAGCAAAGGAGAAAAGGAACGATATTCCCATTTGGATGCAGAGTTCCAAAGAATAGCAAGGAGAGATAAGAAAGCCTTCCTAAGTGGTCAATGCAAAGAAATAGAGGAAAACAATAGAATGGGAAAGACTAGAGATCTCTTCAAGAAAATTAGAGATACCAAGGGAACATTTCATGCAAAGATGGGCTCGATAAAGGACAGAAATGGTATGGACCTAACAGAAGCAGAAGATATTAAGAAGATACACAGAAGAACTGTACCAAAAAGATCTTCACGTCCCAGATAATCACGATGGTGTGATCACTGACCTAGAGCCAGACATCCTGGAATGTGAAGTCAAGTGGGCCTTAGAAAGCATCACTACGAACAAAGCTAGTGGAGGTGATGGAATTCCAGTGGAGCTATTTCAAATCCTGAAAGATGATGCTATGAAAGTGCTGCACTCAATATGCCAGCAAATTTGGAAAACTCAGCAGTGGCCACAGGACTGGAAAAGGTGAGTTTTCATTCCAATGCCAATGAAAGGCAATGCCAAAGAATGCTCAAACTACCACACAATTGAACCCATCTCACACGCTAGTAAAGTAATGCTCAAAATTCTCTAAGCCAGGCTTCAGCAATATGTGAACTATGAACTTCCAGATGTTCAAGCTGGTTTTAGTAAAGGCAGAGGAACCAGAGACCAAATTGCCAACATCTGCTGGATCATGGAAAAAGGAAGCAAGTTCCAGAAAAACATCTATTTCTGCTTTATGACTATGCCAAAGACTTTGACTGTGTGGATCACAATAAACTGTGGAAAATTCTGAAATAGATAGGAATCCAAGACCACCTGACCTGCCTCTTGAGAAACCTATATGCAGGTCAGGAAGCAACAGTTAGAACTGGCCATGGAACAACACACTGGTTCCAAATAGGAAAAGGAGTACGTCAAGGCTGTATATTGTCATCCTTCTTATTTAACTTCTATGCAGAGTACATCATGAGAAAGACTGGGATGGAAGAAGCACAAGCTGGAATCAAGATTGCTGGGAGAAATATCAATAACCTCAATAATAATGCCACCCTTATGGCAGAAAGTGAAGAGGAACTAATAAGCCTCTTGATGAAAGTGAAGGAGGAGAGTGAAAAATTTGGCTTAAACTCAACATTAAGAAAACTAAGATCATGGCATATGGTCCCATCACTTCATGGGAAATAGATGTGGAAACAGTGGAAACAGTGTCAGACTTTATTTTTTGGACTCCAAAATCACTGCAGATGGTGATTGCATCCATGAAATTAAAAGACACTTACTCCTTGGAAGGAAAGTTATGACCAACCTGAATAGCATATTTAAAAGCAGAGACATTACTTTGCCAACAAAGGTCCATCTAGTCAAGGCTATGGTTTTTCCAGTAGTCATGTATGGATGTGAGAGTTGGACAGTGTTGAAAGCTGAGTGCCGAAGAATTAATGCTTTTGAACTGCGATGTTGGAGAAGACTCTTGAGAGTCCCTTGGACTGCAAGAAGATTCTACCAGGTCATCCTAATGGAGATAAATCCTGGGTGTTCATTAGAAGGACTGATGATGAAGCTGAAACTCCAGTACTTTTGCCACCCATACGTGAATTGACTCATTGGTAAAGACCCTGATGCTGGGAAGGATCGGGGGCAGGAAGAGAAGGGGACGACAGAGGATGAGAAGGCTGGATGGCATCACCGACTAGATGGATATGGGTTTGAGTAGGCTCCAGGTATTGGTGATGGACAGGGAGGCCTGGTGTGCTGTCATTCATGGGTCGCAGAGTCGGACACGACTGAACGACTGAACTGAACTGAACTGACTGAACCTATTTCTTAAGGTGGTACAAAATACTACTTAATCAAACAAATGAATATTCCCTGTTATAACGTAATGCTAGCCCTTATCAACATGTCCTCTCTTATTTATATATGCTATACAAGAAGAAATTGATAACAAGGAGGATAAACAGACTCTTTGGGTGGCTTGGGGAGTGAAGTTGGAAAGGGAGAAACTAACTCTGCTAACTATCAATGAAGTTAAGCGAAAACAATGATAACATGACTTTGGGTACAATGACATTTTCTAAAAGTCAAAACTGTTTAAAAGATAAAAAAATGAGACAGTTTGTCAGGCCACTATTGAGGTATTCCTCTGACTTTTCTGGTCTTTAAACAAAGGCTAGATAAACACTTTTAGGGATGGTATTGAGCTAAGGGGCAGAATTAGATGATCTTAAAAAAAAAAAAAACACAACAAACTGCATTCTTATGTGTAACCTGCACCTGCCTGCATGTAACACTTCTCTCCAAGTTTCATCATAAATTATCTCAAAGGCAGCGAAAATATATATAACCCAACTACAATATTTTCCCTGCTTCAGTCCAAGTTTCATATTGATACCAGAATAATAATTATTCTGGCTAGGACTTTTCAGTAGCATATTGAATAGAAAAAGGAAATGCATACTTTGTTATTTTGTCTTTGATCTTAGAGGGAAATTTTCAGTTTTTCATCATTTAGTTTTATGTTAGTTTGTGGCTTTTAATTTATGACTTGTGATTTCTGGTGTATTCCTTCCAATTTCTGGAGCTTTTTTATTATGACAAGATGTTACTTTGTGAAACTTTTTTTCTGCTTCTATTGAGACACTCATGATTTTTATTGTTCACTCTGTTAATGTGTTATGTTAGGATTTTTTATTTTCATGTGTTAAACTATCCTTGTATTCCACTTTTCTTGGTTATGGAGTATAATCCTTTAACATACTATTGAATTATATTTGCTGTTGTTTTGTTTGGGGATTTTTGCATATATATTCATTGAAGTAATTTTCTTTTCCTATGGTCTCTTTGTTTGAGTTTGTATCTGGTTAATATTGGCCTTGTAAAATCAGTTTGGAAATGTTCAATCCTGTCCTCATTTTTGGAAGTATTTAAGAAGACTTGATTAATTTTTCTTTAAAGCCTTGATTGAATTCATCAGTGAAGCCACTTGGTCCTAGGCTTTTCTTTGTTGGGAAATTTTTGACTATTGATTCAGTTTCCCTGCCAGTGATTGCTCTGTTCACATTTTCTATTTCTTCAGGAATCAGTCTTAGCAGCTTGTATGCTTCTAGAAATTTCTTTCAAGTTATCAAATTTGTTGACATATAGTTGTTCAATGTAGTCTTTTACAATCCTTTTTATTTCAGGGATATCAATCATAATGTCTCCTCTTTAACTTATAATTTTATTTATTTATGTCCTCTCTCTTTCTTTCTTGAATAGTCTAACCAACAGTATGCCTACTTTATCTTTTCAAAGATGCAGTGCTTAATTTTATTTATCTTTTCTGCTGTCTTTTTAGTCTCTTTTTCATTTATCTTCACTTTAATCTTTGTTATTTCCTTCTACTAACTTTGGATTTAGTTTGTTTTTCTTTTTCTAGTTCCTTGAGGTACAAAGTTAGGTTGATTATTCAAAATACATCTTCATTTTTAATGTAGATATTTATTGCTATCAATTTCAGTCCTAATGCTGCTTTTGCTGCATCATTAAGTTTTGATACAATGTTTCACTTTGATACAATGTTCTGCTTAGATAAACCATCTTAGGATTCTTGCACTCTGTTTTAAATGGCTAACCAGTCAATTCTCAAGGAGATCAGTCCTGAATGTTCATTGGAAGGACTGATGTTGAAGCTGAAATTCCAATACTTTGGCCACCTGATGTGAAGAACTGATTCATTCGAAAAGACCCTGATGCTGGGAAAGATTGAAGGTGGGAGAAGAGGATGACAGAGGATGAGATGGCTGGATGGTATCACCAACTCAATGGACATGAGTTTGGGTAAACTCCAGGAGTTGGTGATGGACAGGGAGGCCTGGTGTGCTGCAGTCCATGGGGTAGCAAAGAGTCAGACATGACTGAGTGACTGAAAACTGAACTGAACTGAACAGTATTAACTATGTACATAAACTACATTTTACATCTCTCTCCTCCACATTTCATACTATGATGTCACAGGTTGCATACATTTGTACTGTGCCTTCATTAGCAGTTTTACCCATGGGTATTTTTAATTCCTTTGTCTTTTAACTTTACATCACATGTAAGAGTACTCTACACACTTTGTTACAAATAGGTGGGGAAACAGTGGAAACAGTGAGAAACTTTATTTTCCTGGACATGGAGGTCCAAGGGATTGCAAAGAATCAGACACCACTGAGCAACTGAACTGACTGAACACAGCACCATTACAACAGTATAATATTCTGTATTTTTCTGTATGTTTACCTTTACCAATGAGTTTTACACAGTCTCATGCTGTCATGTTGCTGTTTAATACTCTTTCATTTCAACTTGAAATAACTCCCTTTAGCATGTATTATAAACTCCACATTTTTTTTTTTTTTATGTGTTCCCCATCCTGAACTCTCCTCCCTCCTCCCTCCCCATACCATCCCTCTGGGTCGTCCCAGTGCACTAGCCCCAAGCATCCAGTATCGTGCATCGAACCTGGACTGGCAACTCGTTTCTTACATGATATTTTACATGTTTCAATGTCATTCTCCCAAATCTTCCCACCCTCTCCCTCTCCCACAGAGTCCATAAGACTGTTCTATACATCAGTGTCTCTTTTGCTGTCTCGTACACAGGGTTATTGTTACCATCTTTCTAAATTCCATATATATGCGTTAGTATACTGTATTTATGTTTTTCCTTCTGGCTTACTTCACTCTGTATAATAGGCTCCAGTTTCATCCACCTCATTAGAACTGATTCAAATGTATTCTTTTTAATGGCTGAGTAATACTCCATTGTGTATATGTACCACTGCTTTCTTATCCATTCATTTGCTGATGGACATCTAGGTTGCTTCCATGTCCTGGCTATTATAAACAGTGCTGTGATGAACATTGGGTTACACGTGTCTCTTTCCCTTCTGGTTTCCTCAGTGTGTATGCCCAGCAGTGGGATTGCTGGATCATAAGGCAGTTCTATTTCCAGTTTTTTAAGGAATCTCCACACTGTTCTCCATAGTGGCTGTACTAGTTTGCATTCCCACCAACAGTGTAAGAGGGTTTCCTTTTCTCCACACCCTCTCCAGCATTTATTATTTGTAGACTTTTGGATCGCAGCCATTCTGACTGGTGTGAAATGGTACCTCATAGTGGTTTTGATTTGCATTTCTCTGATAATGAGTGATGTTGAGCATCTTTTCATGTGTTTGTTAGCCATCTGTATGTCTTCTTTGGAGAAATGTCTATTTAGTTCTTTGGCCCATTTTTTGATTGGGTCGTTTATTTTTCTGGAGTTGAGCTGTAGGAGTTGCTTGTATATTTTTGAGATTAGTTGTTTGTCGGTTGCTTCATTTGCTATTATTTTCTCCCATTCTGAAGGCTGTCTTTTCACCTTGCTAATAGTTTCCTTTGATGTGCAGAAGCTTTTAAGTTTAATTAGGTCCCATTTGTTTATTTTTGCTTTTATTTCCAATATTCTGGGAGGTGGGTCATAGAGGATCCTGCTGTGATGTATGTCGGAGAGTGTTTTGCCTATGTTCTCCTCTAGGAGTTTTATAGTTTCTGGTCTTACGTTTAGATCTTTAATCCATTTTGAGTTTATTTTTGTGTATGGTGTTAGAAAGTGGTCTAGTTTCATTCTTTTACAAGTGGTTGACCAGATTTCCCAGCACCACTTGTTAAAGAGATTGTCTTTAATCCAGTGTATATTCTTGCCTCCTTTGTCAAAGATAAGGTGTCCATATGTGCGTGGATTTATCTCTGGGCTTTCTATTTTATTCCATTGATCAATATTTCTGTCTTTGTGCCAGTACCATACTGTCTTGATAACTGTGGCTTTGTAGTAGAGCCTGAAGTCAGGTAGGTTGATTCCTCCAGTTCCATTCTTCTTTCTCAAGATAGCTTTGGCTATTTGAGGTTTTTTGTATTTCCATACAAATTGTGAAATTATTTGTTCTAGCTCTGTGAAGAATACTGTTGGCAGCTTGATAGGGATTGCGTTGAATCTATAAATTGCTTTGGGTAGTATACTCATTTTCACTATATTGATTCTTCCAATCCATGAACATGGTATATTTCTCCATCTATTAGTGTCCTCTTTGATTTCTTTCACCAGTGTTTTATAGTTTTCTATATATAGGTCTTTAGTTTCTTTAGGTAGATATATTCCTAACTATTTTATTCTTTCTGTTGCAATGGTGAATGGAATTGTTTCCTTAATTTCCTGTTGCTGTTTAATACTCTTTCATTTCAACTTGAAATAACTCCCTTTAGCATATATTATAAACTCCACAAAATTTTAATTATCTGGGAAAGTCTTTATCTCTCCTTCATTTTATTCTTTAACTTTTTATTTTATATTGGAGTACAGTTGATTAACAATGTTGTGTTAGTTTTAGGTGTATAGCAAAGGGATTCAGTTATACATACAAATGTATCAATACTTAAAAAAATACTTTTAAAATTATTTTTCATCTATGTTGTTACATAATACTGAGCAGAGTTCCTTGTGCTATAAGTAGGACCTTGCTTTATCTATTTTAAATATAGTAGTGTATAAGGATCTGGGAAGTGATTGTTAGGGTGTTTAGGATTGACATGTGCAACATTCTACATTTTTAAAGAACAATTTACCTGTTACTTTATTCTTAGTTGGTAGGATTTTTCTTTAAGCATTTTGAATACATCATCCTATTCCATTCCCGTGGAAAAGTGTGCTGAGAATTCTAGGAGTTTCTCTTTTGTATAAAAGCCACTTATATCTTGATGCTTTCAAAGTTCTCTCTTTTAATTTTTGACTGTAATATCTCAGTGTGTATCTCTTTGGGTTCATCTTGTTTTTGTTTTTTTTCTTTTTTTGAGCTTCTTGGATCTGGATGTCCATTTCCTTCCTCAATATTCGAAACTTTAAGGTTATCGCTTCCTTGAAAGCTTCCTGGTTCTTTCCTTCCAGGCTCCTCCGTCCATGGGATTTTCCAGGCAAGAATACTGGAGTGGGGTGCCACTGCCTCCTCCGTCCTGGTTCTTTATCTGTTCCTTTTCCTTCTGAAGCGTCAGTAATTGTCCCTGATGGTATCTCATAATTCCCTTAGGTTTTCTTCAGCTTTTTTCATTTTCCCTTTATCTGAATAATTCCCAATGACATGTCTTTGAGTTTGCTGATCTTTTCTTCTGCCTAATGTAGTCTGCTGTTGAATTTCTGTAGTCATTTCCCTTATTATAGTCTTTAGCTTCATTATCTCCATTTGGTACTATTTAAATTATCTACCTCTTTATTGAAATTCTCACTTTTTCATGCATCATTCCCCTGACCACAGTGACAATTTTTGTGATGGTTATTTTGGAATGTCTGTCAAGTAAATGACAGATCTTCACTTCATTAAAATTGGTTTCTGGAGATTATCTTGGGTTTCTTTTTTAATTTTTTTTTTAGAATATATTAATCTGCTTGTTAATTTTTTTAACTCTGTATTGATGCCTCTGCATTATAGAAAAGAGACAGGATACAAAATTTTTGCACAATATTCAGTTTCGTTTTTATGCACTAACAATGAACTATCAAAAAAAAAAGAAATTTAAAAGACAATTTCATTTACAGTTGCACACACATACTTTATAATGTTTAACAAAGGAGGTAAAAGATCTGTATTTGAAAACTGCAAGATGTTAAGAAAGAAATTAAATACGACACAAATAAATGGAAAGATACTTCATCCTCACAGATTGGAAGAATTAGTACTGTTTAAAAGTCCATACTACTCAAAACAATCTACAGGTTCAATAAAATGCTTATCAAAACCTACTGAAAAATTTCACACAAATATCAGAAACGATAAAAAAATATGTGTGTGTATGTCTACGTGTGCTCAGTCATGTCCGACTCTTTGCAACCCCATGGACTGTGGCCCTCCAGGCTCCTCTCTCCATGGGATTCTCCAGGCAAGAATCCTGGAGTAGGTTGCCATTTCCTACTCCAGGGGAGCTTCAAAACCCAGGGATTAAACCTGCATCTCTTGCATCTTCTTCATTGGCAGGAAGATTCTTTATCACTGTGTCATCTGGGAAAACCCCTAAAATGTATATGAAACCAAAAAAGCACCAAATAATAAAAATAACCCTGAGAAAGAAGAACAAAGCTGGTGGCTTAATGCTTCCCAATTTGAAACTGTAACACAAAGCTATAATAATCAGAGCAGGCACATAAATCAATGAAACAGAATTATGAGCCTGGGAGTAAACCCGTACATGTATGGTCAATTCATTCAGAGCAAAAGAACCAATAGTATGGCATGGGGAAAAGACAGTCTCTTTAATAAATGATGTTGGAAAAATTAAACAGCCACATGCAAAAGTATAAAACTGGACCATTATCTCACATCATACACAGCAGTTTACTCAAAACAGATTAAAACTAGAATGTAAGACCTAAACCCATAAAATGTCTAGAAGAAATCATAGGCAGTGAACTCTTTAACTTAGGTCTTGTCAATAATTTTTTTAATCTGATACTAAAAGCAAAAGCAACAAAAGCAAAATAAGAACAACCAAAAAAAAAAAAAGAACAAAAAATTAAAGATGCTACATCAAACTAAAAAGCTTCTGCATAGCATTTGAAACCACCAACAAAATGAAAAGATAACCTACCAAATGGAAGAAAATATTTGCAAATTATATATCTGATCAGTTTTTAATATCCAAAGTATATAAAGAACTTGTACAAATCAACAGCAAAAAGCAAGCCAACCTGATTTTAAATTGGGAGGAAAATTTAAATAGACATTTTTGCAAAGACATGAAAAAGCTTAACACATACATGAAAAGATGTTCTACACCATTAATCATCAGGGAACAACAAATCAAAACTGCAGTGAGATTCACTTCATACCTGTTAGAATGGCTATTGTAAAAAATACCAGAAATAAATGTTGGTGAGGATGTGGAACAAAGATAACTCACATATTGTTATTGGGAAAATATACTGGTATGGCTACTATGTAAAACAACATAAAGATTTCTTTAAACAATAAAAATACAAATACCACATGATCAAACAGTTCCATATCTGGGCATTTATCTGAAGATTATAAAAAAAAAAAAAAACCCACTAGTTTCAAAAGATATATACACCCTATGCTCATTGCAGCATTATTTACAATAGCCAAGATATGGAAACAACATTAAAAAAATCCATGAATAGATGGAAGGATAAAGAAATAGTGGAATGTATATAAAATGGAATGTATTCATCCATCAAAAGAATGAAATATTGCCCCTTGTGATGACATGGATGGACCTCAGGGGATTATTCAAAGTGAAATGAGTCAGACAGAAAGAAAAATATCTTAGACCTCTCTTATATGTGGGTTCTAAATATTAGGTTGACCAAAAAGTCTGTTTGGGCTTTTCCATAAGATGTTATGGTGTGGAATAAACTAATGCATTGTTTTTAGTTTAAATTAAATCTTCCTTCAAACCTCGTATGTTTTGTAAGTAAGAGAGATTTATTCCAATAGAATAGAGGTTCTTCTACATTTCCTTCTAACATGATTCTGTCTTTTTTATTTCAGCTGAGATAACTGGGGGAGTTTGAGTCACACGTCTAATTTCTTCTACGATCACTCTCTGTGATTGAATGCTGTGAGCCTTATTTGTTTCTGAGACAAAAGTTATCTAGTCACATTATTGGTTTTCTCTCTGGAGCATGAGGTTTTCACAGAGAATCTCCTCATTTCAGTGCCTTTTGCAAACTGCATAGGCTGAAAATACCCTAAAACACCAAGATACCCAAACACCAAGGGCCTGGTTTCTTTTTGCTTTATTTCTTCCTTCAGTTTATCTCTGCCTCCCCTCATTTTACTATAAGCAGTAAGAAAAAATCAAGACAGCACTTACACACTTTGTTCTAAGTACACTGATTACAGCTTCTGTTTTCCAAATAACTGAGGACCCAATTCAGCTGTTTTTTGGCCACAATCGAACAAGTATTTCTTTTCCTCCAATTTTCAGCAATTTGCTCTGAATTATGTTCTGAATCATCAGCATTAGCAATTTTAATGTGTATATTTTTATATTATTTATGATATATCTATTAGAGACAGCATTCTCTAATAAATTTTTCTCCATGATGTATCCCACTTTGTTTTCATTCTCATCAAAAGGACTTTAATGCCTATATTTCAAGCAACATTCCAATTTGGCTCAGACAGTAAAGCATCTGTCTGCAACGCAGAAGACCCAGGTTTGATCCCTGGGTTGGGAAGATCCCCTGGAGAAGGAAATGGCAGCCCACTCCAGTATTCTTGCCTGGAAAATCCCATGGATCATGGAGCCTGGTAGGCTACCGTCCATGGGGTCGCAAAGAGTTGGACATGACTGAGCGACTTCACTTCAAGGACAATGTAGAATTTCTCTGCTATATTCCTCACTTCCTTATGAAACTTCATCTGCAGAATATTTAATACCCTTATTTCTACTAACAGTCCATCCAAGGTATTTAATTTTTCAACCTTTACTCAATAACCAACTCCAAACACACTTCCACATTTTTAGGTTATTACTATTGTAACATCCCAATTCTAGGTACCAAAACCTGTGTTCATTTCCTATTTGCTGCTATAATAGATTACCACAAACTTCGTTGCTCAAACAATACAAATTTATTATCCTACAGTTATATTGACCAGAAGTATAATGGTTTCAAGTGTCACATTCCTTCTACAGGTTCTAGAAAAGAGTACATTTCCTTGCCTTTAAAATTTCTATAGTCTGCCTACTTTCCTTGGCTTGTTGCCCCTTCTTCAGTCTTAAAAGTCAGCAGTACAAGATCTTCCCTTTCTCCTTGTTTTCCATTATCACATGATGTTCCCTTTTATTTTTCTTCCTCTAGTATCCTTTTAATAAATGCTCTTGTGATTACATTAAGCCTATTCATATCAGTATCCTTAAGTATATTGGGGAAAAAAAATCTCTTTTACCATCTATGACAACATATTCACAGGTTTAAGGTATTTGGACATGGGCAACTTTGGGAATCCATTATTCATCTTGCCACAAGAGGATTAACTGTGATTACCTTGTCTCTATTTTATCACTATATTGAAAGTGGGGCTGGACAGCAGTGAGGATGGAGACTGATTAACTTTTTTTATTTGCTAGATTTCTAGATAATAATCTACACTTAAAACAGAAGCAGTTTCATTGGCTATATATTCTGAACAATGAAATAAATTCATTGAGTTCAGTAGTACTTGAAGTTTTTTTAAAATTTTTTTTTCCTTAAGAATCAAACTGGTGAATTCTACATATAAAATAAAGGAAAAAATAAATATCAATCCCCACCAACAAGATTATTAATGAAAAATCTAGTAGATGACTAGGAATCCTTTTAGTCTTTCTGGGTATTTAGTAAAATTAAAATTGTAAGATTTTGATGTAACATATGTTACTTCCAGTTTTTTTCTTGAACAATAACAGCATTGCTCTTCCAATTTGTTCATTGTCTGAGAAATTCAGCAGAGAATTCTGAGGAAGTCCTAGAATGGGATGATGCATGTTTGAAAAGGAGGCAGGGTCAATAAATACATCTTGCAAGAAAGTATCATGGATCATCCAATAGAATTATTATCATTGAAAAAAAATCAATATTCAGCCAGTAAGATTTTGGGTCTTCATTATCACAGAAGTTAATATTACCTTGTTGCTGTTATTCAGTCTCTAAGTCATGCCCAACTCTGAAACCCTATGGACTGTAACACACCAAGTTCCTCTGTTCTCCACTGTTTCAGAGTTTGCTCAAGTTATGTCCACTGAACTGGTGATGTTATCTAACCATGTCATCCTCTGCTGCCCTCTTCTCCTTTTGCCTTCAACCTTTCCCAATATTAGGGTCTTTTCCAATAAGTCAGCTCTTCTCATCAGGTGGCCAAAGTATTGAAGCTTCAGCTTCAGCATCAGTCCTTCCAGTGAATACCAGGGTTGATTTCCTTTAGGAGTGACTGGTTTGATCTCCTTGCTGTCCAAGGAACTCAAAAAAGTCTTCTCCAACACCACAATTCAAAACACATCAATTTTTCAGTTCTCAGCCTTCTTTATGTCTAATCTCACATACATATATCACTACTGGAAAAAACCATAGCTATGATTAGATGGATCTTTGTCGGCAAAATGATGTCTCTGCTTTTAAATATGTTGTCTAGGTTTGTTATAGCTGTCCTTCTAAATAGCAAGCCTCTTTTAATTTCATGGCTGGAATCACCATCCACAGTGAATATAATATGCTATGCAGCACTTAAATTTGTATCAATTTTTTTTCTGTTCATACATAAAATATTACTAATTTTTACTCTAATTCTAATAATTATGTGTAAAATACTTCATAATTTCTAAGGCAGCCACATATTGGGGATAATGACAGCTTCGGTTCTTTTCAATGCTTCTTCCTTTCACTTTTATTTCTCACCTTGCTTTGCTGAGTAGGCACACCAGAATAATGTTGAATAGGTGGTTTGAGTAATGGGAGTAGTATCAGTTCAGTTCAGTCACTCAGTCATGTCCAACTCTTTGCGAACTCATGGAGTGCAGTATGCCAGGTTTCCCTGTCCATCACCATCTCTTGGAGCTTGTTCAGACTCATGCCCATTGATTCGGTGAAGCCATCCAATCATCTCATCTTCTGTTGTGCCCTTCTCATCCTGCCTTCAATCTTTCCCAGTGTCAGGGTCTTTTCCAAGGAGTCAGTTTTTCATATCAGATGGCCCAAGTATTGGAGTATCAGCTTCAGTATCAGTCTTCCAATGAATATTCAAGACTGATTTCCTTTAGGATTGACTGGTTGGATCTCCTTGCAGTCCAAGGGACTCTCAAAAGTCTTCTCCAACACCATAGTTCAAAAGTATCACTTCTTTGGTGCTCAGCTTTCTTTACGGTCCAACTCTCACATCCATACATGACTACTGGAAAAACCATAGCTTTGACTAGATGGACCTTTGTTGGCAAAGTAATGTCTCTACCGTTTAATATGCTCTGTAGGTTGGTTATAGCTTTTCTTCCAAGGAGAAAACGTCTTTTAATTTCAAGGATGCAGTCACCATCTGCAGTATTTTGAAGCCCCTCAAAATAAAGTCTCTCATTATTTCCCTATTTGCCATGAAGTGAATGGGACAGGATGCCATGATCTTAGTTTTCTGAATACTGAGTTTTAAGCCATCTTTTTCACTCTCCTCTCTCACTTTCATCAAGAGACTTTTTATTTCTTCTTCACTTTCTGCCATATCTGTGGTGTCTTCTGTATATCTGAGGTTATTGATATTTCTCCTGACAATCTTGATTCTAGCTTGTGCTTCATCTAGCCCAGTGTTTCTCATGATGTACTCTGCATATAAGTTAAATAATCAGGGTGACAATAAATAGCCTTGATGTACTCCTTTCCCAATTTTGAACCTGTCTGTTGCTCCATGTCTGGTTCTAACTGTTGCTTCTTCACCTACATACAGGCTTATTTCTGAGGTTAAATATGTATATGATATCTGAATTAATGATTATTGTACCCCCTGCTTTAATAAGTTTTTTTTTTCAGAAAAAGTCCCTTTTAATTCTAGATTTATAAAAAAAAAAACTTTCAAAATAATGAATATGTATATATATGTGTCTTCATATACAGTGAAAGAGAGTGAGAGAGAGTTCTACTTTTTTTCTTTAGCATGTGTTGATATAATCATATGTTTCTTCTTTTGTTGTACTAAATTGCATTCAGTGATCTAATGTTTATTCAACCAACTGGCATCCCTGGAATAAACTTAACTGGATTACAACATATTGTTTTTCAAATATTCCTAGATTTTATTTGCTCATATTTTCTGTCTTTTTCTAGGAAAATATGATAACACATTTATAGATACTTGAAAAATGCAGAGCAAAGTTACATATAGTTCCACTATGTATTACAATTGTATTTTAAGTCGATAAGTTGAAATTTTTAGTTGAAGTTTCAAATTCTCAAAAATTAATAGAATGAGTAGACAGAAGACTAAAATGATATAATTGATTTTAAAAGCCCTATGAAACCAATACATCATAATTAAGATTTACATAATCTTTACACAACAGAGGGATAAATATGTTATTCAGGTTCCCTCAGACTATAAACCAGGAGACACTAGTATGTGTCCATGAACATAAAACAAGGAGCAAAATTTTCATGGTCTCTAGGTACTGAAATAATACTGAGTAGGTTCTCTTATCAGTGTGGAATTATATTAGAAATCATATCAAAAGATAATTAAAAGAAACCCACATATTTTCAAGTGAAATGTGACATTTACCCAGAGAGATCTTTGACTTAGCCATTACATACCTCAATAAAATTAGAAGACTGAAAAAGCACAGAGGATGATTTGCAGAGAAGAAAGCATTTAAATGAATTTGTTCAAGTTTAATTTAAATTTTTTGCACTCAGTATCATGAGTGTTTTAAATTAGTAGCATCATTTTTTTCATAGAATTTTCTTTTTAATGCTCTGAGGAAGCGGGCTATATTCCTTTTGCTCATTGTATCCTATTATTAAATTTTTTTTAAAGTCTAGAGCATCTGAGTTGTATCTCGTGTTTTACTTCTAGTACTCTGTTTGTGTGCCTACTATTTTTTTTTTTTTTCTTGATCAGTGTCACCAGAAGCTTGTCAGTTTTATTAGACTTCTCAAGGAAACAACTTTGGCTTTTTTTGGTAGCAGCCATGTGTTTGATTTCTGTTTTATTACTTTCTACTCTTGACTCTTTTCTTCTCTTTTCTTTAGATTTGCTTTACAGGTCTTTTATCAATTTCTTAGGAAGTATACTCTGCCAAGGTCATTATTTTTCTTTTCTATATATACATTTAGGTCAAAAGTCAATAAACATTTTCTTATAAATGAGCAGATAGTGAATATTTGAAATTATATGTGCCACACACAGATTTTTGAAAATAGAAATATCTTTGTATTTTTTCACAATCTTTTAAAAGTCTATCAAAAAGATTCTTAATACTTGTATGAAAAGAATAGTACATTGCATATGTTGACACCTGATTTGTCACGTTTCCTTCTAAATATTACTAATATAATAGATTCAGCTAACAAGTTTTAAAATACTATATTAATTTCAGTTTGTTTTCAATTTCCTGTAGGACTGTGAATTTGATTCATGAGTATTTGAAAACCTTTTTCTTAACTTCTTAACATTTATTTTTTGGTTATCATTGATTTTTAATTTTTAACTTATTCATTTTCTGTGTAATGTTAACTGTAACAAACTTCCAAATCTTTGCTACTTGTGGCATCCTTTGCAACAAGTAAAAATTTAATGTATGTTTAAAAGGAGAGTGTTTCCTCTAGTTGGATTCAGTGTGCTATAGAATATTACAGAGCTATCAAAATATTATATATCTATAGATTAACCTTTTAAATTTTTAGTCAAAGTTTCTATATTATCTAAATATTTCACTGTTTGTTTTATCAATTCTTAAGCAATGGTTTAAAGTACTTTCGTATGTTCATATATCTTTCTATGCTTCTGGTTTCTAAAAAAATTTGAGGCTGTGCTACTTTTGTGTGTGAACTAAATTTATCTTTCATGAGTAATTGAAATTTTAATCCTTATGAAGTAATTTTATTTATTTCTGGTAATTTTAGTTTTTAAAAAATTATTTTTGTTTTGTTTTTTGCTGCCTGCCTGCTACTGATATTAGGAGACTTCCCAGGTGGCACAGTAATAAAAATTCCACCTGCTAATACAAGTGACACAATAGAGGCAGGCAGGTTCAATTCCTGGGTTAGAAAGATACTGTGAAGCAGCAAATGGCAACCCATTCTGGTATTCCTGGATGGAAAATTCCATGGATAGAGGAGCCTGGTGGGCTACAGTTCAGATTAAAAAGAGATATGACAGGGCACACACACACACACACACACCAGTATTACCAAAACAGCTTTTGTTGTTGTTTATAGCATCATCATGCATCACTTTACTTTTTGTATTTTAATTTTCCTGCATCCTTATTTTATATTGTTTCTCCTGAAAATAACATATTTCTAACTGCATTCTTTTATCCAATGTCATATTATTTCAGAATTTAGTAAATTTACATTTATTTTAATTACTGAGGTATATTATGTATGGTATCTTATATATTATTCATTTGTTGGTCTTTTTCATTTAGTTATTTCTTGGTGTAGATTTATCCTACTTTATACCTCTTGGAATATGTAGCTTGGTGTTTTCATCAGTTCTGGAATTTTTCAGTCATTATCTCTTCAAAGAAATTTTTGGAGCATAATGAATAAGAGTATAAATAAAACTAAATTAAATATGATCTAATTTTTAAACTAGATAATCGATAAATGAGTTTATATCTGTATATAAAATAACTCCTCACTCATACGTTGTATAAACACAGTCAGATACAAAAACTTAATTTTATGGCTCAATGCATTTTACAAACAACACATCCATGTAAACTGGATTAAACACTCCAGAAATGCCCCCTCTGCTGCCCCTTATATATATTAGATCAAACCTTTCTGAGGGTAACCACTGTCTTGACCTCTACTACAGAACCGCTTTGTTTGATTTTATATTTATTTAAAATGAGTCATGAAAAATGTACTCTTTTTAGATTCTTTAGGTCAACATGTTTGGGTTTGAATTATTGATTTTAGTAATTATATTTTTAATTTCTAGAATTCTTTTTCAAATGTTTACTCTGTACTAATGCTTTACTTATATCTTTTATTTATTGAAAAAATTTTTGTACTAGTTATACTCTCCTACAGATTCTTGCAATGTGGAGAGGTTTTATGGTTTTTGCTTTCATTATCTCTTTATTCTGTTGATTTTAATTCATGTTACCTTATTTGTGTGTGTACATGTTTAGTCATATTTATTTATTTATTAACTATGTATAGTTTATTTCCTAGAAAATTTTAACTATGGAAATATGCAAAATGTGGGATAAATTTGGATCACTGAAGGAAAAAAAAATTACATTTATTTCTGTACGACACAAAAAAGAAATATTATTCTGTGACTTAGGACAACATTCTGGAATTTAGATTTCTCTGGCCGCTCAGTCACAGTGAATTTGAGAAATATCCTTTGTGAAGCCTAGCTCTCTCTCTCTCTCTCTCTTTTTTTTTCTTTTTTTTATAAATTCTGATGTTGTATTCATTTATAGGTACTGGTTGGAGGTGGTGACACTGTTTATTTTTAGTTTAGCCTTAAACTAAGGGCATGAATATTTGAGATGCTATCTCTTGGTCTCTGTTGGGCTATATCTGTTCTATAAGTCTTAGGTAGCTAAAAAAAGCATACACTTATGTTCACTAAGTTTGGAAAATTCCCTCAAGGAAAATTTGACTTTCATAATCTACTTACTTTTCTAAGTTCCTGCCTTCATGTCTTTTTGTCTGAAGGATTTTTTGTATTTTTTTTTCTGCTAGCACATGGCTACATAAAAAGATGTTTTTATATGATATTGAACTTTTTTTTTTAAATATCAGTCTAGCCATCTAGTGCACCATGTTTATGAAAATGGAAGTCAACACAAATATTTCATAGGGTGTTTTGATCCTTATAGCGAGTTTTCCATTGAAATATCTACTTATTTATTAATTTCTAGTTTTACTTAGAGAAAATATGGCATTTAGTCCAAAAAGAGTCCATATTTCTACTTCTTATAAATTACTGATTTTTGTGACATAAGTGTAATCATCATTTCATAACACGTCCAATGTTATAATCTCCTCTGAGATTTAATACATTTAATACACATATGTTAAATGTGTACAATTTCCTTAATTATGATTTCCAGGCTTATAGGCTCATACATTTTGTTTTATGCAACATCTATTGCCTTCATTCAGTTCACAAGAAATTGAATTATCTTACTTTTGAGATACATACAAATGTAAATTGGTAAAAAGAAAAAATATTTCCTTTTGCTACAGTTTTGTCATCTTCTGTTTCTACTTTCTTCTCTCATCTTTGCCCTGTGTGTCTCCAGATTTTTGAGTAACCTGATGAACATGAACTCTCAAAGCTGCATGAGGTAAATTAAATATTTAATATCTATAATAGCCAAATACATCCATTTTATCATAGAACTTTCCACACCAATGGTACTGAAAAAATTGCATTAATAGCAAATTGTCAAAAGCTTCTCCCACAAATGTTTTAGAAATGCTTTCAGCCTTCATTTAATACTTACACAATTCTTTTTTAAAAATCAGACTTACCAATATTGTACCATCTGAAATTCAGCTTGAGATTTCTGATTGATTTTTAAAATATATCTTCTAATATCTTTTTTCCAGCAGATAATTATGGACACTGTTTATTTCCTTTGTGTGATTTTTAATAGTTTTTAACAACTTGTGTTAACCTCATCAAAAATTTTATTAAAACTTATTACAAGGCATGTTAGTATATATTTAACTGGTAAAGTGGAAAATTATAATATATCCAATTATAATTTATCACCCTAAGATGTTACATTGCAAAAGCAATTAGTTGTTTAAGATTGGTTTCCAAACATGGTGGCTCAGAAATACATGGTGTGGGTAAGCTTGATGAGGGTGAAAGAAGAGAGTGAAAAATTGGCTTAAAATTCAACATTCCAAAGGTTCCATCACTTAATGGAAAACAGAAGGGGGAAAAGTGTAAGTACTAACAGATTTTATTCTCTTGGTTTCCAAAATCTCTGTAGAGGGTAACAGCAGTCGTGGTATTAAAAGACACTTACTCCTTGGAAGGAAAGCTATAGCAAACTTAGATAGTGTATTAAAAAGTAGAGGCATCACTGCAAACAAAGATCCATATAGTCAAACTATGGTATTTCCAGCAGTCATGTACAGATCTGAGAGTTGGGCCTTAAAGAAGGCTGAGTGCCAAAGAATTATTGTTTTCAAATTTTCGTGCAAGAGTCGACTCTTACGGGTCCCTTGGACTGCAAGGAGATCAAATCAATCAATCCTAAAGGAAATCTATCAACCCTGAATATTCATTGGAAGAACTGATGCTGAAATTGAAGCTCCAATATTTTGGCAACCTAATGTGAAGAGATGATTCACTGGGAAATACTCTGATGCTGGGAATGATTGAAGGCAAAAGAAGTGAGTGGCAGAGGATGAGATGGTTAGATACCATCACCAACTCAATGAATATAAATTTGATAAAATGCTGGGAAATAGTGAAGGACAGGGGAGCCTGGCATGCTGCAGTTCACTGGATCTCAAAGAGTCTGATACAAATTAGCCACTGAAAAACAACAAAAAGCTTGAAAAAATATTGATGTTACAGAAGAGCTAAAAAAGCCTTTGTCAATAATGTTTCAATATTTCCTATCTGCCATGTTCCTTGGAGAAAGGTTATGAGTATACATGATGCCCAGCTCAAGTGGCACAGTCCTACAGCTGAACCTACTCGGGACTATCAGAAATTAGTTACAATGTAACTTTCTTCCAGTGTCAAACAAACACAGAGGAAAAAGTCCCAAACAGTTAAACTTTACAAGTAGCTCCATTTTTTAATTTTTCTTGCCAATTGTAGCATGACTCTCAGGTACCCCAACAAAGTTTGTCTGGCAAGAGTTTAATTCTGAAATATCTCTCTTCATAGGAGAGACAGGTCATTTTTAATTCTGACAACTTGACTATAAACATAGTTTCTAGGCTGGTTTACAGCAGTTTCAGGAATGCCACCCTAAAGCATTTCACTTCCCTTGGAATCTCATTTAGCAAAATACAAACACAGGAACATTTACTTTAAAAATAATTATACTGAAAAATGGATATTGGTTTCCCAAGTTTCATATGTATGTATATCCACTTGAATACCGTGGATGGAGGAGACCAGGGGCAATACTAAGGAAGGGAGAAATTTCATATTCTCCATGTTCACATACCCTGCACTAATGACCATTTTTCAGAACTGACAAAATATAAAAAAAAATAAAAGAACTCAGTAAGCAGAAAAAAATGTAGAAAGCAAACAAACAAAAAAAATTGTTAAAAGATAAATAAATTAAAATAAACCTTAGCGAAGTTAAAAAAACAAAAACTGCCATGTAATTTTCTCCTAGACTACCAAGCAAGTCACCTATAGTAATTCTGTTTCTTGACTTTTCATTTAAATATGCCAAAGTTTGCATTAATATAAGATTAGAGAGGTTAAACAAAAGTGTTAGTGGTACATGAGTCTGGAAAAGAAATAAGTAAATGTTATGGAGGTCCTTTAGAGATCTGGAATTTTCCATACTAATTCTAGATAATAAATGCTGTATCAGTTTAGTGAAACAGTCATATCCAATAATAATTGTAAGATTATCTCTTATTTCAATTATAATGATCATAATTTTTATACTATTAGTTCTTGGAGACTACACAACTTTCATCACCAATATTTGGATTCTACACTTAACTCCTTTCTATATTTAACAAGTTTATTGATAGCTTTGTAAAAAGCATGCCTAAAAAATACTACTGTCTGCCTTGGAGTCAATGCCTTTGGTAATTCTAGCCATTCAAGTAAATGAAAATTAAAGAGGAAAATTACTTCCTTATACATAGATTTGTGATAGAAATAATACCATTGAACCATTACTGATACTTTTAGTAACAATAGTAAGCAAACATTTATTGAGCACCCATGGTTGCTAGACACAATTCTAAGTGCTTTATTTTAATTGTTTTTTAACATTAATTAATTAATTTTTTTCGCATGGAAGTAGAGCTAATTTGAACCCAGGTCTCCTGCATTGCAGGTAGACTCTTTACCATATGAGTTACTAGGGAAGCCCCATAATTAATTTGCAACACAGTGTTACTTTCTGCTGTAAAGCAAAGTTATTCAGTTATATATGTATACATACATACATACATATTTTTTATATTCTCTTCCATTATGGCTTATCTCAGGATATTGCAGGTTGTTCTCTGTGCTATACAGTAGGACCTTGTTGCTTATCCATTCTATATATGAGTGTATATAAGTGTTTTGTTTTTAATATTCACAGAAATCCTGTTAAGAACTACTGTTATAAAATTTTACACATTAGGAATTTGGTCATTAGGTGTTTAGATAACTTGCTCACAGTCACACAGCTAAAAGATTAAGCTGAGAAATTAAACCACAGTTTTTGAACCTACAGGCTTTACACCTTACTACACAGTGAAAATCTCTGACACCATCATTATTATTTCTGAAAGCAATTTTCTAAGTAGAAATACCATAAGATTTTTCACATATAATAAATGATTTTATTTAGCACAGTAATTTAGTCTCAACAGAAAGTAGTTGTAATTAATTTCAAGGCAATAAGTGCCATCAAATTTTAAATTTGTATCTACTGCATTTCACCATTTCAAGCAATAACTATGAAACATGCTTTAGGAAAAGTATCATTTTTGTATCTGACTATGAATACAGTACAATTCTTCTGACCATCAAGTTTCTTGCTTTTAGATGGCCCTTTTACCAATTGATTTTATTTACTTTCAAAATGACATTTCAACAGAGGCATCCACTCTCATTTCCATGCTCCTTTGACATTTCTGTGACTTAGAGTGCAAGAAAGTGCTTGCCAAAGACTTGCTAGATTGATGTTGGGAGGAAAGAAAGAAAAATTCTGCACATAGCAGATGTTTCTTTTCTACTTGTTGTGCCTATTACTTTGAAAAGCTGACATTACTTAAAAACAGATTTCAGATGTTCTATCTTTTTGGCAGCAAGAGTGAATGTGTGTTGCCCAACTAGAAGTGTGAATATTGTTTAAAGAGGCAAATTGAAGATGGATGATGAAGCAATGAATAAATTCTCAGGAATGTTTTGCTTTTTATCCTTCAATAAGCAGTTTAATACAAGAAAACCCTAAGTTGACTGGGCAAGTAACTTAGTTATGCAACTCACTTTGACCTTGTCAATATATGGCTACTACTCTTAATAATACTTAAACTGATGTATTTTCATTCTTTTCTATCTAATTTAATAAACTGCCCATAGGAATATTTCAGATGTTACATACAACTGCTTAGAAATTGTGTGTATGTGCATGCGTGTGTGTGTGTGTGTGTATAGCACATTTTCAAAGTCATAGATGAATAATTTAGCCAAAAGCCATTGTGAAATTGTCACTATCTTCACAAGTTTCTGTTAAAACATAAGGCATCTTAGACAAATTATTACAAACATGCACCTCTCTGCAGGTAGACTAATTTGAAAAAAATTTTGCTCTATGGGGAATCAAATTATTAAAGGACATGTGTTTCTAGGCTAAATGCAACCCTATTCAGAGCCTTGAACAACTGAGCTTGAATTGGCTTGAATTCCATACTTGCGCCCTAACACATGTATTTAGATGGGGAACAAAATACTCAACTGAATTATTTTTTAAATTTTTATTGAAGCATAGCTGATTTACAATGCTGTTTCAGGTATACAAAATAGTTTCAGGTATACAAAAAAGTGAATCAATTATACATATATTCACTCTTTTTTTAGATTACTTTCCTATATAGGTCATTACAAAGTACTGAGTAGAATTTCCTGTGCTACACAGTATATTGTTATTATTTATCTGCTTTACATATAGTAGTGTGTATATGTCAATCCCAGTCTCCCCATTTTTCCCTCCTTTCCTTTCCTATCTGGTAACCATGAGTTTGTTCTCTATATCTGTGACTCTATTTCTGTTTTATAAATAAGTTTATTTATATCATGTTTTTTAGATTCCACATTTAATTATATCATATGATATTTGTCTTGCTTTGTTTGAATTACTTCACTTAGTATGATAATTTTTAGGCCTATCCATGTTGCTGTGCATGACAATATTTCATTCTTTCTTTTTTAAGGCATGTGTGTGTATGTATATATATATATATATATATATATATATATATATCACATCTTCTCTATCCATTCATATATCAATGGACATTTAAGCTACTTCCATGTCCTGAATATTGTAAATAGTGCTACAATGAACATTGCAGTGCATGCATCTTTCAAAATAGAGTTTTTCAAATATATGGCCAAAGTGGGATTGCTGGACCATTTGTTGTTGTTGTTCAGTCACTGTCAGTCTGACCCTTTGAGACCCAATGACTTAGTCTGCCAAGCTCCTCTGTCCATGGGGTTCTCCAGGCAAGAATGCTAGAGTGGGTTGCCATTTCCTTCTCAAGGGCATCTTCCCAACCCAGGGATTGAACCTGTCTACTGCGCTGGCAGGCAGATTCTTTACCATTGACCATCAAGGAGGCGCACTGGATCATATGGCAGCTCTATATTTAGTTTTTAAAGGAACCTCCATATTTTCTCCATAATAGCTCTACCAACTTACATTCCCACCAGCAGTATAATAATGTTCTCTTTTTCTCCACACCCTCCCCAGCATTTATTGCATGTAGATTTTTTTACCCCTTCATGTATCACTGCCTTCTCATGGCAAAGGGTTGTGCATAACTCAATGAAGCTTTGAGCTATGCCATGCAGGGCCAGCCAAGATGGACTAGTCAGAGGGGAGAATTTTGGAAAAAAATGTGATCCACTGGAGGCAGGAATGGCAAACCACTCCAGTATTCTTGCCACAAATATCCCAAGAACAGTATAAAAAGGCAAAAGGATAAGACACTGAAAGACATCCCAGACTGAAAGGTGTCCAAAATGTTACTGGGGAAAAGCAGAGAGCAATTCTAATACCTCCATAAAGAATGAAGCTGCTAGAACAAAGCTGAAAAACGCTCAGTTGTGAATATGTCTGGTTAGTAAAATCTGATGATGTAAAGAAAAATATTTCATAGGAACCTGGAATATTAGGTTCATCATGATGTCTAGTTACTCAATCATGTCTAGCTCTTTGTGACCCCATGGACTTAGCCTACCAAGCTCCTATGTTCATGGGATTTCCTAGACAAGAATTCTGTAGTGCATTGCCATTTCCTTCTCCAGGGGATCTCCCCAACCCAAGGATTGAACCCAAGTATCCTGTGCCTCCTTCATTGGCAGGTGGATACATTACCACTGAGCCACCAGGGAAGGCAAGTTGGATGTGGTCAAGCAGAAAATGGCAAGAATAAACATCAACATCCTAGGAATGAGTGAACTAAAATAGATGAGAATGGGTGAATTTAATTCAGATGACTATTATATCTACTACTGTTTGGAAAAATATCATAGAAGAAGCAAAGTTGTCCACATAACCAACAAAAGAGTCCAAAATGCAGTACTTGTGTGTAATCTCAAACATAACAGTATGAGATCAGTTAATTTCCAAGGCAAACCATTCAACACCACAGTGATCCAGGTTTATGCTTCAACAACTGATACCGAAGAAGCTGAACAGTTCTATAAGACTTTCCAGGACTAACAACAACAACAAAAAGATATTGTTTTCATCATAGGGGGTTGAAATGCAAAAGTAGGAGATCAACAGATACTTGGAGTAACAGGCAAGTCTGGCCTTGGGGTACAAAATGAAGCAGGACAAAGGCTAATAGAGTTTTGCCAAGAGAATGCACTGGTCATAGTAAACATCCATTTCCAACAACACAACTGATGACTACACATGGGCAGCACCAAATGGTCAATATGAAAATCAGATTGATTATATTATTTGCAGCTGAAGATGGAGAAAATCTATACTCAGCCAAAACAAGACCTGGAGCTGACTGTGGTTCAGATCATCTGCTAAGGAAGATTCAGGCTTAAACTGAAAAAAGTTGTGAAAACCACTAGGCCACTCTGGTATGTCCTAAATCAAATCCCATATGATTATATAGTGGAGGTAATGATTCAAGACATACAATCTGGTAGACAGCATGCTTGTAACTCATCCAGCATTTCACATTTTTTTTTTTTTTTTTGGACTACAAAGAAAGCAAGGGAATTCCAGAAAAAAACATCTATTTCTACTTCAATAGCTAAGTTAAAGCATTTTAATGTGTGGATCATAGTTTCACAACAAACTGTGTAAAATTCTTAAAGACATGGGAATACCAGACCACCCTATCTGTCTCCTGAGGAACCTGTATGTGGGTCTAGAAGCAGCAGTTATAACTGGACATGGAACAATGAACTGACTCAAAATTGGGAAAGGAGTACTTCAAGGCTCTATATTATCACCCTGCTTATTTAATTTGCAGAGTATATCAGGTGAAGTACTAGGTGAGTTACAAGGTGGAAGAACTCTGTCTACCAGACTCAAGGCATGAGATCTGGTAGACAGAGTACTGGAAGAACTATGGACAGAGGTTCATAACAGTATATAGGAGGCAGTTACTAACACCATTCCAAAGAAAAATGAATGTAAAAAGGCAAAGTGGTTGTCTGAAGAAGCTTCACAAATAGCTGAGGAAATAAGAAAAGTGAAAAGCAAGGGACAAAGGGAAAGATATGCCCAACTGAATGTAGAGTTCCAGAGAATAGCAAGGAGAGATAAGAAGGACTTCTTCAATGAACAGTGCAAAGAAATACAGGAATACAAGAGAATGGGAAAGACTAAAGATCTCCTCAAGAAAATTGGAGATTTCAAAGGAATATCTCATGGAAGGATGGGCATGATAAAGGACAGAAATTATAAGGACCTAACAGAGGCAGAAAGGATTAAGAACATGTGGCAAGAATACACAGAAGAGCTATACAAAAAGATCTCAATGATCAAGATAACTGCTATGCTATGGCCACTCACCTGGAGCTAGACATTCTGGAGTGTGATGTCAAGTGGAATTCAGGAAAAATTACTATAAAGCTAGTAGAGGTGATGAATTCCAGCTGAGATCTTTAAAATTCTAAAAGATGATGGTATTAAAATGCTGCACTTAATATGTCAGCAAATTTGAAAAGCCAAGCTGTGGCCACAGAATTGAAAAAGATGAGTGTTCCTCCCAATCCCACCAAAGGGAAGTGCTAAAGAATGTTCTAATTATTGGACAATAGCACTCATTTCCCATGCTAGTAAGATAATGCTCAAAATCCTTCAAGCTCGACTTCAGAAGTACTGGAATTGAGAATTTTCAGATGTAGAAGCTGGGTTTAGAAAAGGCAGAGGAGCCAGAGATCAAATTGCCAACATTTTATAGAGAAGGCAAGGGAATTTCAGGAAAAAACAACAACAACAACATCTATTTCTGCTTCAATGACTAAGCTGAACCCTTTTCCTGTGAGGATCACAACAAACTGTGGAAAATTCTTAAAGACATGGGAATACCAGACCACCTTACCTGTCTCCTGAGGAACATGTACGCAGGTCCAGAAGCAACAACTACAACTGGACAAAGAACAGTGAAATGGTTCAAAATTGGGAAAGGAGTACTTCAAGGCTCTATATTACCACCCAACTTACTTAACTTATATGCAGAGTACATCACGTGAAGTGCTGGGTGAATTACAAGCTAGAATCAACATTGCCAGGAGAAATAACAACAACCTCAGATATGCAGATAATATCATACAAATGACAGAAAGAGAAGAGGAACTAAAGAGCCTCTTGATGAGGGTGAAAGAGAAGAGTGAAAAAAATGGCTTAAAACTCAACACTCAAAACACTAAGATCATGGCATCTGGTCCCATTCAGTTCAGTTCAGTCCCTCAGTCATGTCCGACTCTTTGCGATCCCCTGATTCGCAGCACGCCAGGCCTCCCTGTCCATCACCATCTCCAGAAGTTCACTCAAACTCACGTCCATCGAGTCAGTGATGCCATCCAGCCATCTCATCCTTTGCCGTCCCCTTTTCCTCCTGCCCCTAAACCCTCCCAGCATCAGACTCTTTTCCAATGAGTCAACTCTCCGTGTGAGGTGGCCACAGTACTGGAGTTTCAGCTTTAGCATCATTCCTTCCAAAGAATGCCCAGGGCTGATCTTCTTCAGAATGGACTGGTTGGATCTCCTTGCAATCCAAGGGACTCTCAAGAGTCTTCTCCAACACCACAGTTCAAAAGCATCAATTCTTTGGTCCTCAGCTTTCTTTACAGTCCAACTCTCACATCCATACATGACTACTGGAAAAACCATAGCCTTGACTAGATGGACCTTTGTTGGCAAAGTAATGTCTCTGCTTTTGAATATGCTATCTAGGTAGGTCATAACTTTTCTTCCAAGGAGTGAGCATCTTTTAATTTCATGGCTGCAATCACCATCTGCAGTGATTATGGAGTCCCCTCCTCAAAAAAAAAAAAAAAGTCAAACACTGTTTCCACTGTTTCCTCATCTATTTGCCATGAAGTGATGGGACCAGATGCCATGATTTTCATTTTCTGAATGTTGAGCTTTAAGCCAACTTTTTCACTCTTCACTTTCATTTTCATCAAGAGGCCTTTTAGTTCCTCTTCACTTTCTGCCATAAGGGTGGTGTCAACTGCATATCTGAGGTTATTGATATTTCTCCAGGCAATCTTGATTCCAGCTTGTGCTTCTTCCAGCCCAGCATTTCTCATGATGTACTCTGCATAGAAGTTAAATAAGCAGGGTGACAATATACAGCCTTGACATACTCTTTTCCTATTTGGAACCAGTCTGTTGTTCTATGGCCAGTTCTAACTTGCTTCCTGACCTGCATGTAGTATTCTCAAGAGGCAGGTCAGGTTGTCTGGGATTCCCATCTCTTTCAGAATTTTCCACAGTTTATTGTGATCCACACAGTCAAAGTCTTTGGCATAGTCAATAAAGCAGAAATAGATGTTTTTCTGGAACTTTCTTTCTTTTTCCATGATCCAGCAGATGTTAGCAATTTGATCTCTGGTTCCTCTCCCTTTTCTAAAACCAGCTTGAACATCTGGAAGTTCACAGTTCATGTATTGCTGAAGCCTGGCTTGAGGAATTTTGAGCATTACTTTACTAGCATGTGAGATGAGTGCAATTGTGCAGTAGTTTGAGCATCCTTTGGCATTGCCTTTCATTGGCATTGGAATGAAAACTGACCTTTTCTAGTCCTGTGGCCACTGCTGAGTTTTTCAAATTTGCTGGCATATTGAATGCAGCACTTTCACAGCATCATCTTTCAGGATTTGAAATAGCTCAACTGGAATTCCATCACCTCCACTAGCTTTGTTCATAGTGATGCTTTCTAAGGCCCTCTTGACTTCACATTCCAGGTTGTCTGGCTCTAGGTGAGTGATCATACCATTTCTTCATGGCAAATAGAAAGGTAAAAAACAGAAGCAGTGACAGATTTAATTTTCTTGGGCTCCAAAATTACTGCAAACTGTAACTGCAGCCATGAAATTAGAAGACATTTGCTTCTTGGAAGAAGAGCTATTCCAAATCTAGGCAGCATATGGAAAAAACAAAGGGATCACTTTGTCGATAAAGGTCTATATAGTGTAAGCTATGATTTTTCCAGTAGTCATGTAGGGATGTGATATTTGTGACAATAAAGAAGGCTGAGCATGGAAGAAGTGATCTTTTGAATTGTGGTGCTGGAGAAGCCTCTTGAGATTCTATTGACAGAAAGGAGATCAAACCAGTCAATTTTCAAGGAAATCAACCTCAAATACTCTTTGGAAGGATTTATACTAAAGCTGAGGCTTCAGTACTTTGGCCACCAGAAGTGAACTGTTGACTCATTTGAAAAGACCCTGATGCTGGGAAAGATTAAAGGCAAAAGGAGAAGAGGCTTAGAGGATGAGATGGTTGGAGGGCATCACTGACTCAATGTACATGAACATGAACAAACTCCAGGAGAAAATGAGGGACAGGGAGGCCTGATATGCTGAAATCCATGGGCTGATAAAATGTTGGAAATGACTTAGCAACTGAACAACAACACTGACATCAGACTTTTTGACACTGGCCATTCTAACTGATGTAATGTGATACCTCATGGCAGTTTTCATTTGCATTTCTCCAATAATTAGTGATGTTGAAGCATATTTTTATATGCTTCATATTTTTGGCCATCTATATATCTTGCTTGGAGAAATATCTATTCATATCTTCTGCCCTTTTTAAAAATCAGATTTATTGCTTTTTTGACATGAGCTGTTTGTATATTTTGTAAATTAATCTCTTGTCACATGGTTGGTTGCTGTATTTGCAAATATTTTCCTCCATCCCATGGGTTGTCTTTTCATTTTGTTTATGGTTTCCATTACTGTGCAGAAAGTTTATTGTTTAGGTTCCATTTGTTATTTTCATTTGTATTCCCATTACTCTGAGAGAAAATGCGTTGCTGTGATTTATGTCAGAGAGTGTTCTATGTTTTCTTCTAAGAATTTTATAGTGTCCAGCGTTATATTTAGGTCTTTGATCCATTTAAAGCTTATTTTTGTGTATGGTGTTAGAGAATGTTCCAATTTGATTCTTTAACATGTAGCTGTCCAATTTTCTTAGCATCACTTACTAAAAAGACTGTATTCTCTCCATTCAGTATTCTTGTCTTCTTTGTCATAGATTAATTAAGCATATTTGAGTGATTCCCTCCACCCCGGTCTTTCTTGCCTGTTCTATTGATCTATTTTTCTGTTTTTGTGCTGGTACCATACTCTTTTGATTACTGTAGCTTTTTAGGAGAGTCTGAAGTCAGGAACTCTCATTCTTTTAGCTCCATTTTTGTTTTACCTCAGCATTGATTATGCTCTCTAGTTTCTTCTGTGTTTTCATATAAATTTTAAATGCTTTCTTTGAAAAATGACATTGGTAATTTGAAAGGAATTGCACAGAATCTGTAGCTATTTCAAGTAATATAGATATTTTCACAATATTTATTCTTTCCATCCAATAATATAATATACCCTTTCATCTGCTTATATCATCTCTGATTTCTTTCATAAATATCTTATATTTTTCAGAGTATAAATATTTTGTCTCTTTAGATAGATTTATTTCCAGGCATTGTATTATTTTTGATGCAATGTAAATGTGGTTATTTGCATTATTTCTTTTTCTGTTCTTTCATTGCTAATGTACAGGAATGCAAGAAATTCCTGTGTATAAATTTTGTAACCTGCAAATTTACTGAGTAAATTGATGAGCTCCAGTATTTGGGAGAAGGCAATGGCACCCCACTCCAGTTCTCTTGCCTGGAAAATCCCATGGATGGAGGAGTCTGGTGGGCTGCAGTCCCTGGGGTCGCTAAGTGTTGGACATGACTGAGCGACTTCATTTTCACTTTTCACTTTCATGTATTAGAGAAGGAAATGGCAACACACTCCAGTGTTCTTGCCTGGAGAATCCCAGGGATGATGGAGCCTGGTGGGCTGCCGTCTATGGGTTTGCATAGAGTAGGACATGACTGAAGTGACTTAGCAGCAGCAGTAGTTTTCTGGCATTCTCTTTAGGAATTCCTCTGTATAGTATCATGCAATCTGCTAATAATGACAGTTTTACTTGTATTCCAATTTGGATTCCTTTTATTTCCTTCTCATCTCTGATTGCCATGACTAGACTTTCAAAACTTGAATTGAATTGATGACAAGAACATCCTTGTCTCATTCATGATCTTGAAGGAAATGCTTTCAGTTTTCCAACATGAAGAATGATGTTAGCTGTAGGTTTGTATATGTGGCCTTTACTACATTGAGATGTTTCCTTTCTGCCCACTTTCTAGAGAGCTTTTTATCATAAATTGGTGTTGAATTGTGTCAAAAGCTTTTTCTACATCTGTTGAGATAATCATATGTTTTTTATTCTTCAGTTTGCTAGTGTGGTGTTTCACACTGATTGATTTGCTGATATTGAAGAAACCTTGCATCCCTGGGATAAACCCCACTTGATCATGGTGTCTGATCCTTTTAATGTATTATTGGATTTGGCTTGCTAGTATTTTGTTGAATGTTACTGCATCTATATTCATCATTAATATTGACCTGTAATTTTCTTTTTCTGTGATCTCTCTCTGGTATTGTTATGAATGCAATATTGGCCTCATAGAATGAACTTCAGTTTCCTTTCTTTTGTAATGTTTTGGAAGAGTTTCAGAAAGATAGGCATTAATTGTTCTCTAAGTGTTTGATCAAATTTGCATGTGAAGCCATTTGGTTCTGGACCTTTGTTGTAAATTTTTTAATCACTTTCAATTTCAGTACTTGTAAACAAACTGTTCATATTTTATGTTTCTTCAAGGTTGAGTCTTAGGAATGTTGTACCTTTCAAAGAATTTGTCCATTTCGTCTTTTTTTTTCCCCCTATTTTGTTAGCATATATAGGACTTTCCACGTAGCTCAGTAGTAAAGAATACAACTGCAAATGCAAGAGACACAAGAGATGTGGGTTCAATCCCTGGGTTGGGAAGATTCCCTGGATGAGGAAATAACAATCCACTTCAGTATTCTTGCCTGAAGATTCTCATGGACAGAAGAATCTGGCAGGCTACAGTCCATAGGGTTGCAAAGAGTCAGACATGACTTAGTACACATCACATGCAAAGCAAGCAGGTTGTTTATAGCAGTCTATTACGATCCTTTGTATTTCTGTGGTGTCCCTTGTAACTTCTTTTTCATTTCTAATATTATTCATTTGAACCCTCCACTCTTTTTCTTGGTGTGTCTACCTAAAGGCTTATCTATTTTGTTTATGTTCTCAAAAAAAAAAAAAAAAACAGCTATTAGTTTCATTTATCTTTGTTATTGTTTTGTTCATCTTTATGTCGTTTGTTTCTGCTATGATCTTTATGATTTTCATTTTGGTTTCTTTGGGTTTTGGTTCTTCCTCTTTCTCTAGTTGCTTTAGCTGTACAGTTAGTTTGCTTATTTGAGATCTTCCTTGTTTCCTGAGGAAAAATTGTATTGTTATAAATGCCCCTTTTAGGACTGTTTTTGCCACATACTGGGGCTTCCCTTGTGGTGAATCCATCTGCAGTGCAGGATACCTGGGTTCAATCCCTGTGTAGGCCATAGGGTCACAAAGAGTCTGACACGACTGAGTGACTTTCACATCACATCATACATCACATTGCCACATACTATAGGGTATGGATCATTATGCTTTCATTTTCATTTGTCTCCATTTTATTTTTAATTTCCTATTTGATTTCTTCAGTGATCCATTTGTTGTTTAATGTATTATTTAGCTTCCTCCTGTTTTGCTACATTTTTTTTTCTTGTAGTTTATTTCTAATCTCATAGCATTGTGGTTGGAAAAGATGCTTGATATGAGTTCAATTTTATTAAATACACTGAAATTGATTAGTGACAGAAGATGTGATCTGTCCTGGAGAATGTTGGTGTGCACTTGAGAAGAAAGTGTATTCTGCTGCTTTCATATGAAATGTTCTACAAATATCAGTTGACTCCATCATGTCTACTGTGTCATTTAAGGCCCATCTTTCCTTATCAATCTTCTTTCTAAAGAATATCTTTCCATTAATGAGAGTGGGATATTAAAATCTCTTGCTTCACTGGTAGCTCAGTGGAGAAAGAATCTACCCTCTATGCAAGGAGATACAGACTGAATCTCTGGGTCAGGAAGAACCCTTGGATGAACAAACGGCTCATTCCAATTTTCTTGCCTGGAAAATTCCATGACAGAGGAGGTTAGTGGGCTACAGTCCATGGGGTCACAAAGGGTCACTAAAGACTGAGAGACTGAGCACACTAATATTGTGTTACTGTCAAATTCTACTTTTGTGGCTGTTAGCATTCACCATATATATTGATGTGCTCCTATGATGGGTGCACATACATTTATAATTGTTATATATTCTTCTCATATTAACCCTTTGATTATTATGTCATGTCCGTCATTGTCTCTTATCAGTTCAGTCACTCAGTTTTGTCGACTCTGCAAGCCCATGGATGGCAGCACACCAGGATTCCCTGTCCATCACCAATTCCTGGAGTTTGTTCAGATTCATGTCGATTGAGTCAGTGATGCCATTCAACCATTTCATCCTCTGTTGTCCCCTTCTCCTACTGCTATCAATATTTCCCAGCAACAGGGTGATTTCTAAGGAGTCAGTTCTTGGCATTAGGTAGAAAAAGTATTGGAGTTTCACCTCAGCATCAGTTCTTCCAATGAATATTTAGGACTGATTTCCTTCAGGATTGACTGATTTGAACTCTTTGCAGTCCAAGGGAAACTCAAAAATCTTCTTCAACACCACAGTTCAAAAGCATCAATTCCTTGGTGCTTGTTTATTCATAGTCTAAATATCACATCCATACATGACTACTGGGAAACCCATAGCTTTGACTAGATGGAGCTTTGTTGGTAGTAATGTCCAAGACGAGGTACCCCACGCCTGAGGTCAGGGGTGGCGGCCGAGAGGAGTAACCCCACATCCAAGGAGTGGTGGCTGCGTGGGCGCAGAAGGGCTGAGAGGAGCTACTCCAAGTTCAAGGTTAGGAGGGGTGGCCGTCCAAGGTAAGGAGCAGTGGCTGCACTTTGCTGGAGTAGCCGTAAAGAGATACCCCACGTCCAAGGTAAGAGAAACCCAAGTAAGATGGCAGGTGCTGATAGGGGGCATCAGAAGGCAGAAACAGTGAAATCATAATCACAGAAAACTAGTCAAACTGATCATACGGACCACAGCCTTGTCTAACTCAATGAAACTAAGCCATGCCATGTGGGGCCACCCAAGAGGGACGGGTCATGGTGGAGAGGTCTGACAGAATGTGGTCCCCTGGAGAAAGGAATGGCAAAAAACTTCAGTATTCTTGCCTTGAGAACCCCATGAACAGTATGAAAAGGTAAAATGATAGGATACTGAAAGAGAAACTCCCCCCCCAGGTCAATGGGTGCCCAATATGCTACTGGAGATCAGTGGAGAAATAACTCCAGAAAGAATGAAGGGATGGAGCCAAAGCGAAAACAATACCCACTTGTGCATGCGACTGGTGATAGAAGCAAGGTCCAATGCTGTAAAGAGCAGTATTACATAGGAACCTGAAATGTTATGTCCATGAATCAAGGCAAATTGGAAGCGGTCAAACAGGAGATGGCAAGAGTGAACATCGACATTCTAGGAATCAGTGAACTAAAATGGATTGGAATGGGTGAATTTAACTCAGATGACCATTATATCTACTACTGTGGGCAGGAATCCCTTAGAAGAAATGGAGTAGCCATCATGGTCAACAAAAGAGTCTGAAATGCAGTACTTGGATGCAATCTCAGAAACGACAGAATGATCTCTGTTCATTTCCAAGGCAGATCATTCAATATCATGGTGATCCAAGCAGATGCCCCAACCAGTAACGCTGAAGAAGCTGAAGTTGAAAGGTTCTATGTAGACCTACAAGAACTTTTAGAACTAACATCCAAAAATATATTCTTTTCATTATAGGGGACTGGAATGCAAAACTTGGAAGTCAAGAAACACTTGGAGTAACAGGAAAATTTGGCCTTGGAGTATGGAATGAAGCAGGGCAAAGGCTAATAGTGTTTTGCTAAGAGAATGCACTGGTCATAGCAAACACCCTCTTCCAACAACACAAAAGAAGACTCTACACATGGACATAACCAAATGGTCAACACCGAAATCAGATTGATTATATTCATTGCAGCCAAAGATGGAGAAGCTCTATACAGTCAGGAAGAACAAGACCAGGATCTTACAGTGGCTCAGATCATGAACTCCTTATTGCCAAATTCAGACTTAAATTGAAGAAATAGGGAAAACCACTAGACCATTCAGATATGACCTGAATCAAATTCCTTATGATTATACAATGGGCGTGAGAAGTATATTTAAGGTACGAGATCTGATAGAGTGCCTGATGAACTATGGACGGAGGTTCATGACATTGTACAGGAGACAGGAATTAAGAACATTCCTACGGAAAAGAAATGCAAAAAAGCAAAATGTCTGTCGGAGGAGGCCTTACAAATAAATGTGAAAAGAATAAAAGTGAAAAGCAAAGGAGAAGAGGAAAGATATAAGCATCTGAATGCAGAGTTCCAAAGAATAGCAAGGAGAGATAAGAAAGCATTCCTCAGTGATCAATGCAAAGAAATAGAGGAAAACAACAGAATGGGAAAGACTAGAGATCTCTTCAAGAAAATTAGAGATATCCAAGGAATATTTCATGCAAAGATGGGCTTGATAAAGGACAGAAATGGTATGGATCTAACAGAAGCAGAAATAATTAAGAAGAAGTGGCAAGAATACACAGAAACTGTATAAAAAAGATCTTCATGACCCAGATAAACACATGGTGTGATCACTCACCTAGACCAGACATCCTGGAATGTGAAGTCAAATGGGCCTTAGAAAGCATCACTACGAACAAAGCTAGTGGAAGTGATGGAATTCCAGTTGAGCTATTTCAAATCCTGAAAGATGATGCTGTGAAAGTACTGCACTCAATATGCCAGTAAATTTGGAAAACTCAGCAGTGGCCACAGGACTGGAAACGGTCAGTTTTCATTCCAATGCCAATGAAAGGCAATGCCAAAGAATGCTCAAACTACTGCACAATTGCACCCATCTCACACGCTTGTAAAGTAATGCTTAAAATTCTGCAAGCCAGGCTTCAGCCATACATGAACCGTGAAGTTCCAGATGTTCAAGCTGGTTTTAGAAAAGGCAAAACAACCAGAGATCAAATTGCCAACATCTGCTGGATCATGGAAAAAGCAAGAGAGTTCGAGAAAAACGTCTACTTCTGCTTTATTGACTATGACAAAGCCTTTGACTGTGCGGATCACAATAAACTGTAGAAAATTCTGAAAGAGATGGGAATCCCAGACCACCTGACCTGCCTCTTGAGAAACCTATATGCAGGTCAGGAAGCAACAGTTAGAATTGGACATGGAACAACAGACTGGTTCCAAATAGGAAAAGAGTACATCAAAGATGTATATTGTCATCCTGTTTATTTAACTTTTATGCAGGGTACATGATGAGAAACACTGGGCTGGAAAAATCATAAGCTGGAATCAAGATTACTGGGAGAAATATCAATAACCTCAGATATGCAGATGACACCACCCTTATGGCAGAAAGTGAAGGGGAACTAAAAAGGCCCTTTATGAAAGTGAAAGAGGAGAGGAAAAATTTGACTTAAAGCTCAACATTCAGAAAACAAAGATCATGGCATCTGGTCCCATCACTTCATGGGAAATAGAGGAGGAAGCAGTGGAAACAATGTCAGATTTTATTTTTTTGGGGCTCCAAAATCACTGCAGATGGTGATTGCAGCCATGAAATTAAAAGACACTTACTTCTTGGAAGGAAAGTTATGACCTACATAGATAGCAGATTCAAAAGCAGAGACATTACTTTGCCAACAACATCCATCTAGTCAAGGCTATGGTTTTTCCAGTGGTCATGTATGGATGTGAGAGTTGGACTGTGAAGAAAGCTGAACACCGAAGAATTGATGCTTTTGAGCTGTGATGTTGGAGAAGACACTTGAGAGTCCCTTGGACTGCAAGGAGATCCAACTAGTCCATTCTAAAGGAGATCAGTCCTGAGTGTTCATTTGGGACTGATACTGAAGCTGAAACTCCAGTACTTTGGCCATCTCATGCAAAGAGTTGACTCATTGGAAAAGAGTCTGATGCTGAGAGGGACTGGGGTCAGGAGGAGAAGGGGATGATAGAGAATGAGATGGCTGGATGGCATCACCAACTCGATGGACATGAATTTGAGTAAACTCCGTGAGTTGGTGATGGACAGGGATGCCTGGTGTGCCTCTATTCATGGGGTCACAAAGTGTCGGCACGACTGAGCAACTGAATTGAACTGAACTGAACTTTGGTCATAGATTTTCTTCCAAAAAGCAAGTGTCTTTTACTTACATTGCTGCAGTTACCACCTGCAGTGATTTTGGAGACCAAGGTAATAAAGCCTGTCACTGTTTCCATTGTTTCTCCATCTATTTACCATGAAGTGATGGGACCAGAAGCCATGATCCTTGTTTTTTGAATGTTGAGTTTTAAGCCAGCTGTTTCACTCTCCTCTTTCATTTCCTCAAAAAGTTTTTAGTTCTTCTTCACTTTCTGCTATAAGGCTAGTGTCATCTGCATATCTCAGGTTATTGATATTTCTCCTAGCAATATTAATCCAGCTTGTGCTTCATCCAGCCTGCCATTTGGCATGATATACTCTGCATATGAGCTAAATAAGCAGGGTGACAATATACAGCCCTGACGTACTCTTTTTCCTATTTGGAACCAGTCTATTGTTCGATGTCTAGTTCTAACTGTTGCTTCTTGACCCGCATACAGATTTCTCAGGAGGCAGGTTAGGTTGTCTGGTATTCCCATCTCTTGAAGAATTTTCCACAGCTTGCTGTGGTCTACAGAGTCAAAGGCTTTAGTATAATAGATAAAACAGAAGTATATGTTTCTTTTGCATTATTTTGCCTTTTGGATGATCCAGCAGATGTTGGTAATTTGATCTCTGGTTCCTCTGCCTTTTCTAAATCCAGCTGAACATCTGGAATTTCAGTCTTTACACACTGTTGAAGCCCGGCTTGAAGAATTTTGAGCATTGGTTTGCTAGCATATTAGATGAGTGCAATTGTGAAGTATTTTGAACATTCTATGGCATTTGCCTTTCTTTGGGATTGGAAATCAAAACTGACTTTTTCCATTCCTGTTGCCAGTTGTGGATGTGAATGGAGATAGAAGTAATCTCTGATGCAGTAAAGAACAATATTGCATAGGATCCTGGAATCTTAGGTCTATGAATCAAGGTAAACTGGAAATGGTCAACAGGAGATGGCAAGAATGAACATCAACATTTTAGGAATCAGTGAACTAAAATGGACCTGAGTGGATGAATTTAATTCAGATGAACATTATATCTACTACTGTACGCAAGAATCCCTTAGAAGAAATGGAGTAACCCTCATAGTCAAAAAAAAAAAGAGTCTCAAATGCAGTACTTGGGTGCAATCTCAAAAACAACAGAATGATCCCTGTTGGTTTCCAAGGCAAGACATTCATTATCACAGTAATCCAAGTCTATGCTCCAACCAGTAATGCTGAAGAAGTTGAAGTTGAACAGTTCTATGAACACCTACAAGACCTTCTAGAACTAACACCAGAAAAGATGTCCTTTTCATTATAAGGGACCAATATGCAAAAATATCAGGCACATTTGGCCTTGGAGTACAAAATGAAGCAGTACAAAGGCTAACAGAGTTTTTCCAAGAGGATGCTCTGGTCATAGCAAACACCCTTTTCCAACAGCACAAGAGACAACTTTACACATTGACACCACCAGATAGTTAATACTGGAAATCAAGTTGATTATATTATTTGCACCCAAAGATGGAGAAACTCTATACAGTCAGCAAAAATAAGACCAGGAACTGACTGTGGCTCAGATCATGAACTCTGTATTGCCAAATTCAGACTTAAATTGAAGAATGTAGGGAAAACCACTAGACAATTCAAGTATGACCTAAATCAAATAGATTCAAGGGATTAGATCTGATAGACAGAGTCCCTGAAAAACTGTGGACAGAGGTTTGTGACATTGTTCAGGAGGCAGTGATCAAAACCATCCCCAAGAAAAAGAAATGCAAAAAGGCAAAATAGTTTTCTGTGGAGGTCTTCAAATAGCTGTGAAAAGAGGAGAAGTGAAAGGCAAAGGAGAAAAGGAAAGATATACCCATTTGAATGCAGAGTTCCAAAGAAAACAAGGAGAAATAAGAAACACTTCCTCAGTGATCAATGCAAAGAAATAGAGGAAAGTAATAGAATGGGAAAAGCTAGAGATCTCTTCAAGAAAATCTGTGATATCAAGGGATCATTTAATGCAAAGAAGGGCACAATGAAGGACAGAAATGGTATGGGCCTAACAGGAGTAGAAGATATTAAGAAGAGGTGGCAAGAATGCACAGAAGAACTATACAAAAAGATCTTCCTGACCCAGATAACCACAATGATGTGATCACTCACCTAGAACCAGACGTTCTGGAATGTGAAGTCAAGTGGGCCTTAGGAAGCATCGCTATGAGCTAGCTAGTGAAGCTAGTGGAAGTGATGGAATTCCAGTTGAACTATATCAAATCCTAAATGATGATGCTGTTAAAGTGCTTCACTGAATATGCCATCAAATCTGTCTCTTATAACAGACTTTATTTGAAGTCTGTTTTTCTGACATGAATAAAGCTATTCCAGCTTTCTTTAAATTTCATTTGCATGAAATGCCTTTATCTATTTTCTCAATTTCAGTTTGTTTTGATTCCTAAATTTGAAGTGGGTCTGTCTTGTAGACAGCACATATATAGGTCTTGTTTTATATCCATTCAGCCAGTCTGAATTTTGCTCCCTTGATAGTTCAGTTGATAAAGAATCTGCCTGCAATGCAGGATATCCCAGTTCAATTCCTGGGTTGGGAAGATCCAATGGAGAAGGGATAGGCTACCCACTCCAGAATTCTTGGGTTTCCCTTGTAGCTCATCTGGTAAAGAATCCTCCTGCAATGTGGGAGACCTGGGTTCAATCCCTGGGTTGGGAAGATCCCTTGGAGAAGAGAAAGGCTACCCCTCCATATTCTGGCCTGGAGAATTTCACTGACTGTGTAGTCCATGGGGTTGCAAAGAGTTGGACATTACTATGCAACTTTCAGTACATTTCAGCCAGTCTGTTACTTTTGGTTGGAACATTTTATCTATTTACATTTAAGGTAATTATCAACATAAATGTTCTTACTGATGTTATGTTTAATTGTTTTGGACTTGTTTTTGTAAGACTTTTCCCCCTTTCCTCTTGTGTTTTCTTCTCCTTCTCTTGTGATTTGATGTTTATCTTTACTGATTAATTTGGGTTGCTTTTTCTCTTTTGTATGTCTACTTGTAGATTTTTGGTTCATGGTGCTCTTTTGATATAATGGTCTATACATATGTGTTTGATTTAAATTGCCTATTATTTCATTTCAAATGATTTTATAATAACCTGAATTTGTACTCTCCTCTTCTCATGATTGCTGGTTTTGATATCATATTTGTGTGTGAATAATTTCATACCTTTACTTTATGTTCGTCTTTACTGTTGATCTTCCCCATTTGTTATTTTCTTGATTCTAGTTGTATCCTTTTCTTTTCTGCCCAGAGAGTTCCTTTAGGTTTTGTTGTAATGTTAATTTGGTGGTGTTGAATTCTCTTATTTTTCACTTGACTATAAAGCTTACAATATCTCTCTTGAATCTGAATGCAAGCCTTGCTGGGTATTCTTGGATGTTTTAATAATTTTTTCCCCTTTCAATCCTTTAAATACATCATGCCACTTCCTTCTGTTCTGCAGAATTTCTGCCAATAAAATCAGCTAATAACCTTATGTAGCTTCTCTTGTATATTATATGTTGCTTTACCCTTGCTACTTTTAATATTTTTTCTTCATCTTGAAGGTTTGTCAGTTCAATTAATATGTATTTTGGTATGTTCCTCCTTGAGTTTATGTTTTAGGGGGATTATCTGTGCTTTCTAGACTCAAGTGGGTGTTTCCTTTTCCATGTTAGTGAAGTTCTGGATATAATCTCTTCAACTATTTTCTCAGGTCTTTTCTCTCTTTATTCTCCTTCTGGCACTCCTATAATGCAGATGTTGGTACATTTAATGATGCCGCAATGATCTCTTAGACTGTTTTTATTCTTTTCATGCTTTTTTCCCCCTTTATTCTGTTCTGTAGCAGTGTTTTCCACCACTGTGTCTTCCAGGTCATTCATCCATTTTTATGCCTTAGTTACTCTACTATTGATTCCTTCTTATGTATTTTTAAGTCTATTGGACTTCCCCCATGGTTCAGTGGTAAAGAACCTATCTGCAATGCAGGAGATGCAGCCTCGAGTTAGATTCCTGGATTAGGAAGAACTGCTGGAGAAGGAAATGGCAACTCATTCCAGTATTCTTGCCTGCAAAAATCCATGGGAAGCCCATTTTAATTTTAGTTACTGTACTGCTCATGTTTGCTTTTCCTTTAAATCTTCTAGCTCTTTGTTAATCTTCTCTTGTAACTTCTTGGTTTGTGTCTCCATTCTTTTTCTGAGATCTTGGATTATCTTTACTGTCATTACTCTAAATTATTTTTCAGGTAGGTTACCTATCTCCTCTTAATTTAATTGTTCTTGTGAGTTTGTATCTTGTTTCTTCATCTGTAATATATTTCTCTGCCACCTCATTTTCTCTAAATCTGTGTTTGTGGACTCCTTTCCTTTCAACTGGCTGGAAGATTATAGCTCTTCTTGCTTTTGGTGTCTGCTTCTGGTGGTTGAGATTGAAACCAAGATTTGTGTAGGCTTTCTGGTGGGATGAACTGGTGCCATCCCACTGGTAGGTGAGTTTATGTCTTGTCCCCCTGGTGGGCAATTCCATGTCAAAGAGTGTGTTTATAGTTGACTGTGTATAGTATGGACATGGATGGGTCTGTATTCCTATCTGTTGATGGGTAGGTCTGTATTCTTACCCTGCAGATTGTTTTTCCTGAGGCATTCCAGCACTGGAGCCTGTAAATTGTTGGGTATGTCTAAGGTTTGATGCTGAGATAGCAACCTTTAGGAAAGCTCACATGAATCACTGTTCTCTGGGGCCTCTGCCACCAGGATCCTTGCCTCCCCTCTGAGCCATATTAATATCCACCTTATTAGGAGACACTTCAAGACTCATGCACAGGTTTAGCCTTGAATCTTATGGAGTTACTACTGTCTATAGCTCAGTGAATATGAAACCTTGTGCAACCCTCTAGAAATGGGATCTCTGTTTCCCCTAGTCCTTTTGATATACACTAAAGCCCCATTGGCCTTGAAAGCCAAATGCTTTGGGGATTGTTCCTCCTATTGCCAGACCCTCAGGCTGAGCCTGACATGGGGCTCTGGACTCACTCTTGGGAAAGAACTTCTGTGATATGATTATTTCCCAGTTTGTGGGTTGCCCACCTGGAAGATTTGAGATCTGATCATGTAACAAAAGCACCCTTCTTGTCATCTCATTGTAGCCTCTTTACCTTTGAATGTAAAATATCTTCTGGTAGGTCCCAGTCTTTTTCATTAATGATTGCTCAGCGATTAGATGACTGTGCTGTGTTCATGAGAGGAGATGAGCTTTTTTTTTTTTTTACTCCATGCTCTTTTATGAAATCAAAAGACTGCTTTTAATCAAGATGCTTACTGCCTCTTTCCTCAGTATTTGTTGACCATTATCCCCATGATATGGTGTGTGCATATATAGCAGCCCTTGTGCACTCCTTGGACAGCAAGAGTAGGTCCTGGGCCCAGCTTGCAGACTTCCTAGGAACTGGTACTCTCTGCACTTTCATGGAGCACTGAAGGTAAGGCCCACTGCATGATCGTGGATGTCCTAGGGGCTGGTGCTATCTATGCTTTCCTGAATCAGTGGGAGCAGGGCCTGTTGCTTGCTCATGGGTCTCCCAGCAGTAGTCTGTTTTCACCTCTGGAGACTGAAATGGCAGCAGCAACTTGCACTCATCACTGAAGCTCCTGTGGTTGGCGTTCTGTTGTCTGGAAGTCTCATAGGAAAAGAAGCTCTTATGGTAGTCTTGCCCCATTCCTTATAATTCCTGAATTATGGCACCTTGCTTCTTTCACAGGCCAAGGCTTCTGAGTATAACTTCAGCTTCCACAGTCCAGCCTATTCAGGCAGTTTCTGCACAGCCAACTTTGGTCTTCTCCCTGGGTCTTACTTTTGAAGGCTGAGCTTTAGCATCCAGTCCCTAACTGAAATGATAGATAAATGTCTCAGACTGGGAAATGCAGGGCAAGGGTACCAACCTTCTGTACAGGTTACTCTCCATTTTGCCTTCAGGTTGCTGTGCACTTCTCCTAAGCTTTAAAACTCCTCCTCCCCCCAGTCTGATTTCCCTGTCATTGGGGAAATTTCCCCAGGAATAAGAACCTTTCTTCCTTCACAGTTCCCTCCCTGGAGTACAGGCCCCACCTTGATTCCTTCTCTTTTATTAAAATCCTACCCAGTTATGTGGAGATTTTCTTATCTTTTCAGAATTCTGAGGTCTTCTGTCAGCATTTAGTTGCTCTTCTGGGTTATTTGTTCCACTTGTAAATGTGGAAAAGGTGAGCTCCATGCCCTACCCCTCTATCATGTTGAAACTCCCACACATAACTGAATTCTATAACTCTTAGAGTAGACTGAAGTATCTATCCAGAGATTTTTCAAAATTTATCAACAGTCTCATGCAAATTTTCTATCCCTATGGTCTGTTCACCTCAAGATCCCAAAAAAGTGTTTAAAATTGGCTATGATGGTAAAACCATTAAAAATTCAAGGGTAAGTCATGAAAATACAAAAATGCCTTAGGAAGAATCACAGTTAATTTTTCATGAATCTTCCTGTGGATTATCCAATTTTCCCAAAGTTGTCAGATGAGAGATACTTTGTTTAGTACATAAAGCTGGACTATGGACAACATTAAAGCCATAATGTCATCTGTTTTTAAGAAAAGTCTGTAGGTATCAGTTTAGTTCAGTTCAGTTCAGTCACACAGTCGTGTCTGACTCTTTGTGACCCCATGAATTACAGCACACCAGGCCTCCCCGTCCATTACCAACTCCCAGAGTTCACTCAGACTCATGTCCATCGAGTCAGTGATGCCATCCAGCCATCTCATCCTCTGTAGTCCCATTCTCCTCCTGCCCCCAATTCCTCCCAGCATCAGAGTCTTTTCCAATGAGTCAACTCTTTGCATGAGGTGGCCAAAGTACTGGAGTTTCAGCTTTAGCATCATTCCTTCCAAAGAAATCCCAGGGTTGATCTCCTTCAGAATGGTCTGGTTGGGTCTCCCTGCAGTCCAAGGGATTCTCAAGAGTCTTCTCCAACACCACAGTTCAAAAGCATCAATTCTTTGGCACTCAGCCTTCTTCACAGTCCAATTCTCACATTCATACATGACCACAGGAAAAACGACAGCCTTGACTAGACGGACCTTTGTTGACAAAGTAATGTCTCTGCTTTTCAATATGCTATCTAGGTTGGTCATAACTTTGCTTCCAAGGAGTAAGCATCTTTTAATTTCATGGCTGCAGTCACCATCTGCAGTGATTTTGGAGCCCAGAAAAATAAAGTCTGACACTGTTTCCACTGTTTCCCCATCTATTTCCCATGAAGTGATGGGACCGGATGCCATGATCTTCGTTTTCTGAATGTTGAGCTTTAAGCCAACTTTTTCACTCTCCACTTTCACTTTCATCAAGAAGCTTTTTAGTTCCTCTTCACTTTCTGCCATAAGGGTGGTGTCATCTGCATATCTGAGGTTATTGATATTTCTCCCAGCAATCTTGATTCCAGCTTGTGATTCTTCCAGTCCAGTGTTTCTCATGATTTACTCAGCACATAAGTTAAATAAGCAGGGTGACAATATACAGCCTTGACAGACTCCTTTTCCTATTTGGAACCACTCTGTTGTTCCATTTCCAGTTCTAACTGTTGCTTCCTAACCTGCATACAGATTTCTTAAGAGGCAGGTCAGGTTGTCTGGTATTCCCATCTCTTGAAGAATTTTCCATAGTTTATTGTGATCCACACAGTCAAAAGCTTTGGCATAGTCAATAAAGCAGAAGTAGATGTTTTTCTGGAACTCTTGCTTTTTCCATGATCCAGCAGATGTTGGCAATTTTATCTCTGGTTCCTCTGCCTTTTCTAAAACCAGCTTGAACATCTGGAAGTTCACAGTTCACGTATTGCTGAAGCCTGGCTTGGAGAATTTTGAGCCTTACTTTACTAGCATGTGAGATGAGTGCAACTGTGTGGTAGTTTGAGCATTCTTTGGCATTGCCTTTCTTTGGAATTGGAATGAAAACTGACCTTTTCCAGTCCTGTGGCCACTGCTGAGTTTTCCAAATTTGCTGGCATATTGAGTGCAGCACTTTCATAGCATCATCTTTCAGGATTTGAAAAGGCTCAACTGGAATTCCATCACCTCCACCAGCTTTGTTCATAGTGATGCTTTCTAAGGCCTACTTGACTTCACATTCCAGGATGTCTGGCTCTAGGTCAGTGATCACACCATTGTAATTATCTGGGTCGTGAAGATCTTTTTTGTACATTTCTTCTGTGTATTCTTGCCACCTCTTCTTAATATCTTCTGCTTCTGTTAGGTCCATACCATTTCTGTCCTTTATCGAGCCCATCTTTGCATGAAATATTCCCTTGGTATCTCTAATTTTCTTGAAGAGATCTCTAGTCTTTCCTATTCTGTTGTTTTCCTCTATTTCTTTTCATTGATTGCTGAGGAAGGCTTTCTTATCTCTTCTTGCTATTCTTTGGAACTCTGCATTCAGATGATTATATCTTTCCTTTTCTCATTTGCTTTTTGCTTCTCTTCTTTTCACAGCTATTTGTAAGGCCTCCCCAGACAGCCATTTTGCTTTTTTGCATTTCTTTTCCATGGGGTTGGTCTTGATCCCTGTCTCCTGTACAATGTCAAGAACCTCAGATGGCTGATGTTGTTTTTTATCATATTCTTTCTTACCATCTTCTTGTTTCTCTCCTCATTTTCTTCTTTCCTTCTTCTTGTTATTATAATTATTATTTTTAGTAAGTAGTCTTCAAAGTCTTTTCAATAGGAATATAATGATATTTTTTAATTTATGCAGGTTAAAGCCTTGTAAATAAAAGTGTTATGAGAACTTTTGAGAAGTTGATAACCCTCACAAAATTTCCCACACCTTTGGAATGCAAAGCTACTTTATGAAAATGATTGCTATTTTTCCGTACAGAGCACAAGATCTGTATGTAGGCAATGTGGGATAAAATCACCAAACATCCTTATATTCAAAATTAGAATAATTTATGGGATTTTGGAAACCCATGCAAAATCTAGTGCTAGGAAAGGTTTAGGAGTATAGTGAAATACAATTTTATTGAAGAACAAATAAGGTTTGGTTGGTGGGTTAGCTTTTTAAAATATTTTAAGTAATTTTGGGATAGTATTGTTTAAGTAAAAAATGTTTAATTCTACAACTTGAGCAATGCTGAAAACACCGGCCATGTTAATGATATTTGAGCTTTAGGAAAAAGTGTGATGCATGTAAGAAATAAAAGAATTCCAATTTTGCAGACTAAGAATGGTTTACAATAGTTCTTCTCAAGGAAATTGACTAGCAGTGCCATACTTATTAGCAGACAAACCATCCATAAAGGTAGACACTCAACAGCAATATTATGGGATTGGAAAATTAAACAGTTGAATTAGATTTACCTGTAAATGTCTTCAAATGTCTCTCTTCTTGCTGAAAAGAGAGATTTGCCATCAGATTAGATTAAACAACTCAATATATATTTTTAAAAACAATTGAATGAGGACAGCTTTGATGAGGGAAATACTGTACTTTCTGATAATAAAACAGGTAATGGAAAAAATGATTATTTGGAAAAGCAAGAAATGTCCCTACATTTTACTACAGATTAAAGGTACAATTCATACCAGATATATGATCATGGCATACGATACCATCACTTCATGGCAAATGATGGGGAAACGATGGCAACAGTGACAGACTGTATTTTTTGAGAGCTGCCAAGTCACTGCAGACAGCGACTGCAGCCATGAAATTAAAAGATGATTGATCCTTGTAAGAAAAGCTATGACCAACCTAGACAGCATATTAAAAAGCAGAGACATTACTTTTCAGACTAAGGTTCATCTAGTTAAAGCTATGGTTTTTCCAGTAGTCTTGTATGGATGTGAGAGTTGGACTACAAAGAAAGCTGAGTGCCGAAGGACTGATGCTTTAGAACTGTGGTGTTGGAGAAATCTTTAGAATCCCTTGGACTTCAAGGAGATCCAACTAGTCAATCCTAATGGAAATCAGTCCTGAATATTCATTGAAAGGACTGATGTTGAAGTTGAAACTCCTATACTTTGGCCACCTGATGAGAAGAACTGAGTCACTGGAAAAACCCTGATTCTGGGAATGATTGAAGGTGGGATTAGAAGGGGATGACAGAAGATGAATAAGTTGGATGACATCACCAACTTGATGGACATGAGTCTGAGTAAGCTCCAGGAATTGGTGATGGACAGGGAAGCCTGGCCAGTTGCAGTCCATGGGGTCGCAGAGAGTTGGACAGGACAAGAGTGACTGAGCTGAACTGAACTGATTATATTCTAAATTAAGCCTGACAGAACTCAAATTACTGAATATGTTTTTTTTTAAATTATATTAATATTACATATATGTGTGTGCCCATATGTTTGTATGCTGCTGCTGCTGCTAAGTCACTTCAGTCGTGTCCAACTCTGTGCGGCCCCATAGACGGCAGCCCACCAGGCTCCCCCATCCCTGGGATTCTCCAGGCAAGAGTACTGGAGTGGGTTGCCATTTCCTTCTCCAATGCATGAAAGTGAAAAGTCAAAGTGAAGTCACTCAGTCATGTCCAACTCTTAGCGACCTCATGGACTGCAGCCTACCAGGCTCCTCTGTCCATGGGATTTTCCAGGCAAGAGTACTGGAGTGGGATGCCATATGTTTGTATAGATACACTATATTTATTAAAAGTTATTACCTTAATGTGCAGAATAACAGTTGTAAAGTATAAACCAAATCAGTTCATGCTTATTAAACTTTAAAATCAAACAAGTCTGTTGTGTCTTATATATTTTATGAAATCGCATGTAACAATTTTCAAGATGGCAATACCTGTTTAATGTTGCAAAATAAAATAGCTTGTCTTGGATATATTCCCAATGAAGAGTACAATAAAGCATATATAAAGATAAATTTAGACTTTTGTAGAGCAGATTTCATTTTCTCAAGAATTAAAATATCATCCAACTTTGACCAAAACTCACATTATTTACCAAAGCCATTTTTCACATTTGGCAAAATGTTATGCATATTAATTTTCCACATGTAAATTGGAAAATAAAATCCACTTAAATAACTGTATGGTGGCTACAGCTATGGACAAAGCATACTATTCAAATCTTGCTGAAATTAAATATAAATTACATAATAATAAAATTCAAAGATAAATGAAGTATTTCCTTACTTTAGACAATCAGAAATTGAAAGATACAAGCATATCTCAAATGAAAGGAGTATGGCATTAAATCAAGATACTATAAGAGTATAAATATATAAAAAAAGAGCAAACTGCAAATCTGCATATTTAAAAATATAGTAATTAGAAAAAATGCATTGCATATCACATATCATCAGTCATTAGCTCAGCAATTGACAGATGGTTGATCTGTACATGATGGATAAGTGAATGAGTAAATTTATTGTATCAAAAGATACTTGAGGTATATGTAGAAATCAGAGATGACCATTCCTAGAACTATAAGATGGAGAGCTAGATGTTTTATGGGAGGCCATAGAAACAGATAATGGCAGAAAAATTCCTGATACCTGGAAAATTATTGGATTGAGTTTTGAGTTTTGGCTTTCAGAATCATGGAATTTTAGAAAAGCCTGAAATGACTCTGAGAGAGAGAGAGAAAACAAAGCAAGCTGATTAGTAAGAAATCAGGAAAGAACATTTGAAATATACCGTGGATACTCCATTTATAAGCTTTGGAGAAAATAGTTACTTTTACTCGTATTATACTATCCCACTCAAAATTGAACCAAACCTGTCCCCCCACCTCTAATACACACATGCAGCACTTTAAAAGCAGTATTGCTGCTACTTCCCTTGTTTAGAGAGATAAGGTTGGGTAAGATCTTCAGTTGTAGCAACCAGTTAGCAACTGTGAGGGATATCATCTACATGCTCATTATATCTAGTGAAAAAATGAGGACATATTGGGCAATTAGTGACTTCTTTCAGTTTCATAATCAACAGTTGGACCACTCATTTGGAAATTAAGCAAATAATAAATACTTTTTATGATTTAAGTCAATTTAAATTCTGTAGTCCCTATATGTGGTCAAATGCTTCAGATAAAATACAGAATAAGTATATGTGTACATTATTTGAAAATTAAAGGTTTAGGAAACTCTTATGGAAAAATTTTTGAAAATTTTCTAAAATGCAGTGCTGGAGGAAGACAACAAAATAATTTAAAATGAACAGTATGAAATGTATTTTAAGTTAATTAAAAATCTTTGATAATTTACATATTTCTACATATCTATAAAGTATCTACTTTGAACCAAGCTCTTTTTTTTTTACTGGACAGATGGTACCCAAATTAAGTTAAAAATGTATAATTACATATAATTACATATATTACATATAATTATGTAATATATAATTACATATATTTTTAATTTGATTTTTGTCTCTCTCCTTGTTGGATTATCTGTCCAGTAAACAAACAGTATAGAGAAAATATACTTAAATAAGATATATACTAGCATATTAAAAGAACAAAACAGCAGAAAAATTAAATATTGAAGAAAATAAAAAAAATATATCTTAAATAGCTAGACATTATAGGTTTGGTAATTTCAATATAATAGCTATTATTATAGGGAGCCTTATTTCATTATTAGTCTTGCATCAAGCATTTGATAGAGTGTTAATGCCATTTCAGATTTTGTATCATTATGCAATTCAATGTTTGAACACACACAATGTCAACATGATACATATCTGCAAATATGGCATAGAACAAAATGCTTATTCTATGAATAATGATAGCAATGAATTGTGTTTTTCAAATCATTTATTCAAACATCACAAAAATATGCTGCAGAACATACCCATAAGCACATTGTTGTTTAAAACACCTAAGAATAATAAACAAAGTAATAAAAATTGACATAAAAACATTAAGCATAACAGAGAAAGAATGATTTCAACCATAGTCATTGATCCTTTCATTGGATACTAAATATGAGAATATTAGCTTATTATAACTACATTTCACTTGAGTAATTAATATCAATTTTCAAACATCATTAAATTCAGTGATAATATAGATTTAATTTTTTACCTTCATAAGTCATCACTCACAATCAGATAATAGTAAAAATGAGAATTACAAAAAGTGATGCAAAAGATTATGCATATTTTATTCTTATTTTGAGTTGGTCATTGTGAACAACCAGGAGAAAGTCCGGTTAACTAATTAATTGTTCTGTAACAGTAACTGGTTTATTTTTTCTTTGGAATGATATTAAAAGTGACCCAAGCTACAAGAAAAATATGGTAGACACATTTTTCTCACTTATTTTCTCAGCGAAATGTTGATCTTTGCCCAGTTACTTTTTTGTGGGGTTCGGGTGGGATTTGGAGAAGGTGAAAATAAAAATGACTGTCAGGGCATCCAAAATAGAGCTACTGATCAGCTGTATGTCTTAGCTGAAAGCTTGACAGAACCACTATCACACATATAACTCTAGCCATACTGAAGTTCTTGAAAATACTCTAATGCTTGCTTCTCAAAATGATGCTTCTATGTTAATATTTCTCCCTTCTATGTGTGATAAATTCCTATATCTTTCTAGACTCATCTCATAAATAATTCTATGAGATGTTCATTAAATTGTAACTGAGTTAAATGTGTCCCTACTTAAGTTTCCACAGCCCTTTTCTCAGACTCTTTTCACTACTATTTTTATTATATTGCTCTGCTCAACATAATATTCCATGCTGTGTAATGCAAACTATTCTTTATTCAACTTAAATCTATGAATCTTTCTACTCCCTACCAGATAAATGAATTATTCAACTCCACTTTCTCCTGAAGGTGATTTAATACACATTTTACATAGAAATTATATGTTGTCTATTTAGAGTGACCTGATTTACCTGCAATCAGATAAAACAACCTATCCATATAGCAACTTATCTTCTTCTCCCTGCCTTTCAAAACACCGAGGCCCTGTCTTCTGACCTCCATGCATAGGTCAATCTGTACCTGCACCTTTAATTCACCTAATCTCAGGAAACTCTACTATCAAGCTAATTATTTTCATCCTTCAGGAATTCTGAACTCTGTTACTTATCTTGATCATTTTTAACATCACTTAAATATGCTGTTTCATAGATATCGTTTGTACCATTGATAACATAGATATCATTGTTCACAGGCATATTTCCCCTCTATTAATTGATCTCTGAAGAGCATTCAATGTCTTTCAACATTGCTCTGTCATGAAAGACACCCTTTCTGTAGTCTTCTGTGGTAATAACATCACACTCCTCTTACTTTTTTATAGTGGCTTTTGGTAACAAATTCTCTATTTCCTTTGCATGCTAATACTTCTGTATGCAGCCATTATATACTGAAATTATACAAAGTTCTCCTCTAAACTTTTCTGAAACTGTCCTCTCCTGTGGTAATACTTTATATCTCCTTTAGTGAAAATGCTAGAAGTTTAGTTGTGTCCAGCTGTTTGTGCCACAATGGACTAGACTTTTAGACAGCTTCTTCACTATCCTCTTTCAATTTCATCAAGAGGCTTTTTAGTTCCTCTTTATTTTCTACCATTAGAGTGACATCATCTGTATATCTGAGGCTGACTGTTGTTTCTCCCAGTAATCTTGATTGTAGTTTGTGATTCATCCAGCCTGCCATTTTGCATGATGACTCTGCATAGATGTTAAATAAGCAGGGTGAAACTACACAGCCTTCTTGTACTCGTTTCCCAATTTTGAATGAGTCAGTTAGTTTTATGTAAGTTTCTAATCATTTCTTCTTGACTCACATACATGTTTCTCAGGAGACAGGTAATGTGGTCTGGTATTCCCATCTCTAAGAATTTTCTATAATTTGTTGTGATCCACAAAGCCAAAAGCTTTTGCCTAGTAGATGAAAGAGACATTTTTCTGGAATCTCTTGCTTTATATTTGGTCCAATGAATGTTAGCAATTTGATTTCTGCTTCATCTGACTTTTCTAAATCCAGCTTGTACATCTGGAATTTCTCAGTTCACATACTGCTGAAGCCTAGCTTGAAGAATTTTGAGCATAACCTTCCTAGTATTCAAAATGAGCACAATTGTCCTGTAGTTTGAACTTTCTTTGGCATTGGCCTTCTTTGGGATTGGAATGAAAACTGATGTTTTCATGTTCTGTGGCCCCCGCTGTGTTTTTCACATTTGCTGACATATTGAGTGTAGCCAAATAGATAGGGAAACAATGCAAACAGTGAGAGATTTTTTTGTTCCCCTTGGGCTCCAAAATACTGCAGATGGGGACTGTAGTCATGAAATTAAAAGACACTTGCTTCTTGGAAGAAAAGCTATGACCAACCTGACAGCATATTAAAAAACAGAAACATTATTACTCTGCTAACAAAGATCCATTAGTCAAAGTTATGGCTTTTCAGTAGTCGTGTACGGATGTGAGAGTTAGACTATGAAGAAAGCTGAGAGCCGAAGAACTGATGCTTTTGAACTGTGGTGTTGGAGAAGACTCTTGAGAGTCCCTTGGACCACAAGGAGATCCAACCAGGCAATCCTAAAGGAAATAAGTCCTGAATATTTATTGGAAAGACTGATGCTGAAGCTGAAACTCCAATACTTTGGCCACCTGATTTGAAGAACTGGCTCAGTGGAAAAGACCCTGATGCTGGGAAAGATTGAAGGTAGAAAGAGAAGGGGATGGCAGAGGATGAGACGATTGGATGGCATCAACAACTCGATGACGTGAATTTGAGTAAACTCTAGTAGTTGGTGATGGACAGGGAAGCCTGGCGTGTGGCAGTCTATGGGGTCACAAAGAGTCAGACATGATTGAGCAACAGAACTGAACTGAGTGCAGCCCTTTAACAGCATCATTCTAGTTCAGCTGGAATTCCATAACCTCCACTAGCTTTGTTCGTAGTAATGTTTCCTAAGGCCCACTTGACTTCACAGTCCAGGATGTCTGGCTCTAGGTGAACAACGACACCATCTTGGCTATCTGGGTCATTAGATTTTTTTGTATGGTTCTTCTGTGTATTCTTGCCACTTCTTAATCTTCTCTGCCTCTGTAATGTCCTTATCATTTCTGTCCTTTATTGTGCCATTCTTGCATGAAATGTTCCCTTGATATCACTGATTTTCTTGAAGAGATCCATAGTCTTTCCCATTCTATTGTTTTCCTCTACTTCTTTGCACTGTTCATTTAAGAAGGCCTTCTTATCTCATCTTCCTATTCTCTGGAAATCTTCATGTATTAAATTATTTTTACCTTAATGAACAGAGTCATTGTTCATTCAGTTTCTCAAACTGCAAACTTGAAAGTTAACTTATTTTTATGCTTACCATGTTTATTATAAAGGATACAAATGAAAAGTCAGATAACCAAGCACATAGGGTGAAATCAGGAAGGGTTCTGAGGGCCTCCTCAATGTAGGAGCTCTGTCTCTGTAGAGCTGTGGTGTGCCTTCTCAGAATGTGGTTGTATTTACTAACCCAGAAACTCATGAGTTCTTATTGTTCATGGAGTTTTTGAAAATTAACTTTGATTTCTCCTTCTCACAATTCCTCCCTATTTTAATCTATCAGCAAGTCCTGTGGTTTCAAATATCTCTTAATTCCATTTACTCCCTTGATGTCATTTTCATCCTGTAGTTCAAGCTACCATTATTTTCCATATATACTATTTTCATAACCTCTTCACTGGCCTTACATTTTTTATTAAAGTATATTGATTTACAATATTAGTTTCAGGTGTACAACAACATTTTATAGACTATATCCATTTAACATTATTGTAGAACAATGGTTATTTCCCTATGTTATACAGTATATCCTTGTTGCTTGTCTATTTTGTACATAGCAGGTTCATGCATTTTAATCCCATATCTCTATGTTACCACTCTCTCCTCCATTTTTCACTGTGAATAACAGGTTTGTGTTTATACATGAGAATTTTATTTTTTTAGATTCTACATGTAGGTGATAACATAGAACATTTGTCTTTGCCTAATTTATTTCACTCAGCTCACTACTCTAGGTCCATACATGGATTTGCAAATTTAAGAATTTTATTTATTTTTTTTGTTGGAAGAGTATTCCACTATGTACATACCCACCATATCTTTATCCATTTATCTGTTTATGAACACTTTTATTGCTTGTTTCTATTATTATAAATAATACCGATTTGGTCATTTGGGTGCATATAACTTTTTGATTTAATGTTTTCATTTTTTCTTTGTCTCTTCTTTTCATGACTCCTATCAATTTTGACACTTTATATTCTTCTGGGTAATCATTTAATTTCTGTCCATTTCTTTATATATTCTCTAAATTCTATGAAGGCATAGAACATATGTACTTTTTCCCTCTGCTCCATCAACTGCCAGAGTCATACATAGTACTTGAAATAAAGTAGAGAATCAAGTATATTTGTTGAATGTGTATTAATTTGAAATTTTAAATTTCACTTTTTTTTTTTCATTTTTCTTTAAGTTCAGAGATGATGGAATCATGCATCTTTTAATTCTGAGTGTCTTAAATTCCATCAGATCTACTAAAAAAATTCATTTTTTTTCATTAGGATTGGTTGTGAATGTAAACAGAATAATATATTAATATTAAGGAAGATGAGATAGAGTTATTGCAAGTTCTTCAGAGAATACTATTTGTTATAACTATAATGACATATGATAGAACAACACTGAATTTGAAATAGCTCCCCTTTACCTTCATTTTTACAATTGCCTCATACTTTGACTTTCTTCCATTACCATCTTTTATTCCTAAAATAATTTAAATAACTTGCATAGCACTGGGGATGTGAATAAAAGAAGGAATTTCCACACAGAAAGACTGTCAATTTCTGGCATCTGACTCTTATAAATAACTCATTTTCAAATTGGCAAACGGTAGGGAAGCAGCATTGCCTTGTGCTCTCCTGAGCCTATTAATGAACACAAATATCTGATAAAATTGTTATAAAAATCAGATAATTGGTATATCTAATCTTCAAATTTTAGTTTCTCTCTTTGAACTTAAAAAGAAATGATATATTTGTATGTCTAATAATGTGAATTAGAAAATGATCTTGATTCTGTTGTACACTTTTATTTAATCTCTGAGTTAGAAAACAACCTAATATAAAATTCTCACCATTATAAACTGTAATCTATAATTTTCAGGTATATATTTTTTAATATCATGAAAATCATTATCCTACTTATGCTAAAATTATTTAATGTTTCAATTGAAACATTGAATGTCAAAGTTTTCTCAGATATTTGTAAATATTTTGACAGCCTGGACTGAAAATTGTTTCTTAAAAAACAAATACTACTCATGATGTAAAATATCATTCTCATTGCTTTCTGTTGTTATTATTCATTCTCTCAAATATAATCCTTATAATGAGTAGAGAATGAACCAAATGCATCCCTGCAGTTTGTTTCAGGAAGATTAAAAAATGTTCCCAATTTGGTGTTCCCCAAGTGTGCATTAGTCAGGCAGAGTTAATGGAGCTATCTATCACTTCCAGCTCTTCTCTGTGAGCAGGGAGTAGTGGTTGACCCAGCTGACTCAGCTCAGCTAGTCTGTTATTCATATGCTTGCTGCAATGCCATTAGGGTGGGCACATCGCAGAGATCTAATGCTCAGTTGGGCAAAGGTATCTGAACTACCATGTCAAATCTAGAGGTGACTCTTGCAAAGTGTTTCTTAATTTAAATGATGTAGTTGCAAAAAATCATGAATTCCTATTGTGGATAGAAATGAAAACGTTTGAGCTAATATTTTTAACAGCAAATTCCAAAATGGATTTATTCCTTGCTATTATAAATGTGGGAAAATGTGTAAATAGCAAGTAGTTCCAAGCAATCTGTGATATAAATAACCATTCAAACAAGCCAAATAGACAACTAGAGCATTAGTAATTGTTGAAAATATCTTGGATCAAATCACAAAGATAAAATGATTTTAAAAAGGAAACAATTCCTTCAAAATCTTAGAGTCAGGATGATTACCATTTCCTAATATATTTGTACCACTGATGGTTTGCTAATTACCAAAAAATTCATATCAAAAATACCATTGACTGTGGAGGCTAAATGTCAAAAGTTTGCCTTATGTAACTTTTTCCGTAATTCCCCAAATTTAAGTTCAATAAATGTAGAGAAAGGTTGAGAAAATGATTAAACAGGTAAAATTATATGTATTGCTATATTTACATCCTCCTTGCCCACTCCAACCCCATATAAATTATACATTTTTTTTAATCTTTGAAGTATTTGATTCTTAGGACTTTGTGTCATTTCTTTTCCTTTCCCTAGATTCCATCATTTTTGAATAATGTAGAGATCCAGGCATGTACCATCTTTGACATGTCAGAATGATTATTTCTAGAGAACTGTCAAGTTAGATCAGCTTTCATCCTTTGTTAAAGCTTGAACTAGAGTATTTAATTCAAGGACTGCCTTTCTGAATTTGACAGTATGACACTGAGAATTTAGTGATAGATATGAGATATACACCTGGAATTTGAATGATTTTCTGAATGTTTAGAACCTGAATGTAAATGTTAATAAATATAATAGTTCTAGCATTACATTATTGTAAACATTATTTTATTTATAGTGACTAAATTTTTGAAACTTTTCAAATTGATGTTTTTATAGAAAATATTTTGAATATTTTTGAGGTTATTCCTTTAGTTTATGTTAAAAGCAACACATATTTGCCTTTATATTTTATTGTGTTTGTTATTTATTTCTGAATATATATTAAACAAAGCAGCTTGTTTTAGAATTATTTAAAATATTATTTTAAAACTCATATTATTATTTTTTTTAATCTGTAGGCTCACCATTTTAAGAGTTTATCCCTCTCTTTCCCAGGACATGATATATGACAGAAATACATGTTAAATTTAAAGAACACCCAAACCCAGATCAGCTACAGAGGATGTGGGGCAATAAGAGTAAAAGTAGTCATGTTTTCATTCAATTTTTTTTTAAAGAAAGAGTTAATTTTTTAAAAAAATTATGAATACAGTAATCTAAGCTAACCAGTCACTGCATTCAGAATACTGAAATAGAATATTTGCAAATCAAATTCCAAATACATTATAGAGATATAACAGCTCAGTCTCACAGCATATATTTATGTTGTAATGATTAGTTTCCTTGTTGGTTTAAAAAAAAGCTCCATAATGAACCTTGTAGAAAACACTGAAAAATCTCAGGAAAAAATAAGTAAAATATTATTCCACAGAACATTTTGCCAATACCAAATTAAATAGGAAATGTATGTGTGTGTGTGTGTATGTATGTATATATATATTATATTAGGATTAATTAGGTACATTTTCATGATGAAAAAGTTGGATTTTTAAAACCTTTTTTTTTGAGGAACTTTCAAAAAATAGATGAATCTAAATGTGCAGGGTAACAAATGAACGTAATGAAAAACCATGAAACTAGCACCAAAATTTAAAAAAAAAAAAGATAAATATTTGCAGTACTCAGAAGCCTCTATGTGACTCTTTTCTTGCTCACTATAATCCCATATCTTGACTTCTACTGTTATTAAATTTATAATCTCTATAGTTTCATTACCTAATTGCACCTTCAAAGTGTATATTAATGTATGCATCAGTTAAGGTTCAGTCACAAAAACGGTACCAGTATGAGATATATTAGGACTTTCATTGTAAGAAATTGACATATGTAATTGTGGGATATCAAGAAGCAAGTCTAAAATCCATAGAGTTGGTCATGAGGAAGGGCAGGTTGGATGAATTGAAGTTTCTAACCACAGGCATAATTTCATCCTATCATGGAAACTTCAGTTCTGTGGCCTTTAAGGCTATCCCTTAAACACTCCCCCTTACTTAAAGTCATAAAATCATAGACATTAACCACAACTACCTTCACAAAAATAGCTAGAATAGTGTTTGATTGAATATCTGGGGACTATTGCTTGTGCAAGTTGAGATAGGAAAATTTCATCACTGTATGGAAACCTATGCATTCATGAATTGTTTAACCTACTTGTTAACTTTTGAATGCATTTTTCCAGAATATATTCTTTGTCATTTATTTATCCTTACTCAATATTATTCTTCAAAATTCAGCCATGTTTTTGCTTGTAGCTAGTGTTTGTTTGCTTTTTAATAAACCATGATACGATTCGTTATTCTGTGAATATATAGTTGGCTAATTTTCCATTTGGGATAATCACAAACAATGATTCTATGAGTGTCCTTTAATATTACTATCTTGATACACACACACAAAAATATCTCTGTACTATACATATCTAGAAAGGAATCCCTCAGTCATAGGGTATGCAGTTATTTTACCTGACCAAGTTAAAAAAAAAAAAAATGCCTTGACACTTGTTAAAACAGTAGGGGCAATTTTTCTAGGGACTCTTGTAATAAGTGTCAACTCTATTGCAATAGGGAAAAGAGATTGAACTTAATTCCAAACACAGAAAGGACATGGGTGGGTTGATATGCAAGGTGTGGAGTGGAAGGGTCAGTGGATGGAAAATTATAAGAAAAGACATCAAGCGTAGGGAGATTCTATTTAACTTGACCTAAAAGAATTCTTAATAAAGGCAAGCCAGAGACTTAGACATCAAGAATAGAGGATGAAGAAATTAATTAGGTATCAAGGGTGAGGTATTTTTGCTAAAATACTTTAGCAGAATTATGGCTTAATATAGGCCATGCCAAGGCTTAGTCCAGAAGAAGACTCAGAAGAAACTGATTAGAGTTTGGTCAAGGAGAAACTTGTTGTCACTGAATAATGCCAACTCTTTTCCAAAGTAAAGATATCAATTAGCACACCCCTATAGCACTGCATGAGAGTTTATTTTGCTTGACAAAATTGTCAAAAATGGTACTTTTCAATGTTAGCCATAATTGTAAGTATCGAAAACCACTGTAATTGTTTTCTTTTTCTTGATTACTAATGAAGGGTGCCACATTTCCATATGTTAAGAGGCCTTTTGGATTTTCATTTTTATAAAGTATATAATCAAGTTTTTACCAATTGGTTTCTGTCTTTTATTTACTGATTTTTGAGGGATTCTGTTTGGATATGGGCCCCTTGTCGGTGGCTAGAAATGCTAAGTTTACATTCTCTTAATGGCTCTTTTCCATGAGAAGTTCTTAGTTTAATGCGTTCAAATATACAAGTCATTTTCTTTACAGTTTCTGCTTTTGGTGACAGCTTAGGAATCTTTCTCTACACAGATGTCATGAATTTTTTTTTTTCCTTTATTGGTTATTTATTTCCCTTTGAATGGTAGGGACAAGTTTATTTAAATGTAGCATCCATATATCTGTAAATCTGTTTCTCAGTTCAGAAGCCGAGTTGTGTCTAACTCTTTGATATCCCATGGACTGCAGCACACCAGGCTTCCTTGTCAACACCAACTCCCAGAGCTTGCTCAAACTCATGTCAGTAGAAGCTGTGATGCCATCCAACCATCTCATCCTCTGTCATTCCCTTCTCCTCCTGCCTTCAATCTTGCCCAACATCAGGGTCTTTTCCAAGGAGTCAGTTCTTCGCATCAGGTGGCCAAAGTATTGGAGCTTCAGCTTCAGAATCTAAGTCAGAAAGAGAAAGATAAATATCATTTTCTAACTCATATATATGGATTTTGGAAAAATGGAACTGATAATTTATTTGCAGGGCAAAGATGGAGAAACAGACATAGAGAATAGACTTATGGACATGAGGAGAGGAAAGGAGAGGGTAAGATGTTTGGGAAGAGTAACACGGAAATTAACATTACTATATGTAAAATAGATAGCCAATAGAAATTTTCTGTATGGCTCAGGAAACTCAAACAGGGGCTGTGTATCAATCTGGATGGGTGGGATTGGGAGGGAGATGGAAGGGAGGTTGAAAAGGGAGGGGATATATGTAGACCTATGCCTGATTCACTCTGATGTTTGATAGAAAAAAGCAAAATTCTGTAAAGCAATTATCCTTCAATTACAAATAATAAATAATTTTTAAAGTAAATAAATAAGTAAATTTGAAAAATTAATCCTTTGGCTCTCAACTTTATGGTTCAGGTCTCGCATCCATAAACGACTACTGAAAAACCATACCTTTAACTAGACGGGCTTTGTCTGCAAAGTAATGTCTCTGCTTTTTAATATGCTGTCTGCTGCTGTTGCTGCTGCCAAGTCACTTCAGTCGTGTCCGACTCTGTGCGACCCCATAGACGGCAGTCCAGCAGGCTCCGCCATCCCTGGGATTCTCCAGGCAAGAACACTGGAGTGAGTTGCCATTTCCTTCTCCAATGCATGAAAGTGAAAAGTGAAAGTGAAGTCGCTCAGTCATGTCCAACTCTTCGCAACCGCATGGACTGCAGCCTACCAGGCTCCTCCACCCATGGGATATTCCAGGCAAGAGTACTAGAGTGGGGTGCCATTGCCTTCTCCTAATATCCTGTCTAGGTTGGTCATAACTATTCTTCTATGGAGCGAGTGTCTTTTAATTTCATGGCTGCAGTCACCATCTGCAGTAATTTTGGAGCCCAAGAAAATAAAGTCTGTCACTGCATTGTTTCTTTATCTATTTGCCATGAAGTGATGGGAACAGGTGCCGTGATCTTCATTTTTTGAATGTTGATTTTTACAGTAACTTTTTCACTCACTTCTTTCACTTTCATCAAGAAGTTCTTCAGATCTTCTTTGCTTTCTACCATAAGGGTTGTGTCATCTGCGTATCTGAGGTTATTAATATTTCTCCTAGCAATCTTGATTCCAGCTTGTGCTTCATCTAGCCCAGCATTTTGTGTGATGTAATCTGCATATAAGTTAAATAAGCAGTGTGACAATATACAGCCTTGATGTTCTCCTTTCCCAATTTGGAACCAGTCTGTTGTTCCATATCCAGTTCTAGCTGTTGCTTCTAGACCTGGATATAGGTTTCACAGCAGGCAGTTAAGGTGGTCTGATAGTCTCATCTCGACAAATTTTCCACAGTTTGCTGTGATCTGCATGGTCAAAGGCTTTGGCATAGTCAGTAAAGCAAAAGTAAATGTTTTTTTTTTTTTTTGAACTCTCTTGCTTTTTCTATGATCCAACAATTTATTCTCTGGCTCCTCTGCATTTTCTAAATCCACATTGAACATCTGTAAGTCTTGGTTCATGTACTGGTGAACCCTGGCTTGGAGAATTTTAAGCATTAGTTTGCTAGTGTGTGAGATGAATACAATTGTGAAATAGTTTGAGCATTCTTTGGCATTGCCTTTCTTTGGGATTGGAATGAAAACTGACCTTTTTCAGTCCTGTGGCCACTATTGAGTTTTCCAGATTTGCTGGCATAATGAGTGCAGAACTTTCACAGCATCATCTTTTAGGACTTGAAATAGTTCAACTGGAATTCCATCACCTGCACTAGGCTTGTTCATAGTGATGTTTCCTAAGGCCCATTTGACTTCACATTCCAAGATGTCTGGGTCTCTATGGGTGATCATATGCCATCATGGTTATCTGGGTCATGAAGATCTTTTTTTGTATAGTTCTTCTGTGCATTGTTGCTACCTCTTCTTAATATCTTCTGCTTCTGTTAGGTCCATACCATTTATGTTCTTTATTGTGCCCATCTTTGCATGAAATATTCCCTTAGTGTCTCTGATCTTCTTGAAGATATCTCTAGCCCTTCCCATTCTATTGTTTTACTCTATTTTTTGCATTGATTACTGAGGAAGGCTTTCTTACCTCTCGTTGCTATTCTTTGGAACTCTGCATTCAGATGGGTATATCTTTCCTTTTCTCTTTTGTCTTTAGATTCTCTTCTTTCCTCAGTTATTTGTAACACCTCCTCAGAAAACCATTTTGCCTTTTTGCATTTGCTTTTCTTTGGTATGGTCTTGATCACTGCCTCTTGCCCAATGTCACAAACTTCCATCCATAGTTCTTCAGGCACTCTGTCTATCAGATCTAATCACTTGAGTCTATTTGTCACTTCCACTGTATAATTATAAGGGGTTTTATTTTGATAATATTTGAATGGTCTAGCGGATTTCCACACTTTCTTCAATTTAAGTCTGAATTTTTCCATGAAGAGTTCATGATCTGAGCCACAGTAAGCTCCAGGTCTTGTTTTTGCTGTCTCTATAGAGATTTTCCATCTTCAGCTGCAAATAATATTATCAATCTGATTTCGGCATTGACTCTCTGTTGATGTCCATGTGTAGAGTCTTCTCTTGTGTTGTTGGAAGAGGGTGTTTGCTCTGACCAGTGTGTTCTCTTGTTAAAACTCCATTAGCCTTTGCTCTGCTTCATTTTGTACTCCAAGGCCAGATTTGCCTGTTACTCTGGTTATCTCTTGACTTTTTACTTTTTCATTTCTGTACCCCATGATGAAAAAGACATCTTTTTTTTTGGTGTTCTAGAAGGTCTTATAGGTTATCATAGAACTTTTCAAATTTAGCTTCTTCATCATTAGTGGTTCAGGCATAGACTTGGATTGCTCTGACACTGAGTACTTTGCCTTGGAAATGAACAGATATCATTCTTTCATTTTTGAGATTGCACCCAAGTACTGCATTACAGACTCTTGGTTGACTATGAGTACTACTCTATTTCTTCTAAGGGATTCTTGCATACAATGGTAGATATAAAAGCCATCCGAATTAAATTCACCCATGCTGGTTCATGTAAGTTCACTGATTTCTAAAATGTTGATGTTCACTCTTGCCATCTCTTGTTTGATCATTTGTTTTTCTAATTTCTCTTTATTTTGTTTCATTATTTTATTATTCTATCCCTGTACCAATATTACAGTGAAAGTCACTGTAATATTGGTACAGGGATTGGTACAAGTTTAATATTGTAAACTTACAATATTACAATAAGTCACTCAGTGGTATCCAACTCTTTGTGACCCCATGGACTAAATATTTCATGGAATTCTCCAGGCCAGAAAATGTATTGGGTAGCCTTTCCCTTCTTCAGGGGATCTTCCCAACCCAGGGATCTAAACCTAGGTCTCCCGCATTGAGGGCGGATTCTTTACCAGCTGAACTACAAGGGAAGCCCAAGGATACTGGCCTGCCTAGCTTATCCCTTCTTCAGCTGATCTTCCCAACCCAGGAATCAAACAGGTGTTTCCTGCATAGCAGGCAGATTCTTTACCAGCTGAGCTATCAGGGAACCCCCAGTGAAGGTCTCACCACTTCATAGCAAATAGATGAGGAAACAATGGAAACAGTGACAGACTTTATTACAGGGTCTCAACTAAACAACTTTATATCTTAGTATCTAATATCTGGGTTTCCCTTGTGGCTCAGCTGATAAAGAATCCGCCTGTAATGTGGGGGACCTGGGTTCGATCCCTGGATTGAGAAGATCTCCTGGAGAAGGGAAAGGCTACCCACTCCAGTATTCTGCCCTGGAAAATTCCATGGACTCTACAGTCCATGGGGTCACAAAGAGTCAGGCACAACTGAATGACTTTCACATCTAATAGAACAAATCTTTTCATCACTTTCTTCTTCTGTAACAGGTGTTGCCCCTTCTAGCCTGTGTGAAATTCCATATAAACTTTATAGCAATTTATTTAATTCCACAAATAAACTGTTCAGGTTTTATTTGGATAGTATTCAATTTATCTCTCAGTTTGAGAATTGACGTTGAATTTGTGGGTGGGTCTCAGCATTGACTAAACAAATTTTCACTACATAATTTATGTTTTTATTCCCTAAATCTCCCTCAATTGTGCCTGCTTTGACAATATCTGCAAAAAAATAGTTTTTAAAAAGAATGTTTTGTAGCTCTTAAAATCTTTGGGAGGACTAGAAGATAAAGTTTGGAAATCACAATCTCTCTGGTTCCATTTACCTAAGAAATTTAAATATGGGATTTTAAAAACCTATATTTAAGCAATTCAATAATTAAATCAGGGGTTTGTTTTAAGTAATTATTCCTTTACACTAAGAAATTATAGTTCTTCTCATGGTCTTTGATACTTGTCTTTATTACTGTCATCAGATACAGACCCCCAGTGCTCTCCTATGCAATTTAGGTAAACATGAGCCATCAACCTTCCCTGAATTGTCAAATAACTGAAATGTTTGGTACTCTATTTTAGAAGTTTCTTTTCAATAATACTGTGACAGACTCTATGGATATTATTAGTGGGAAATATTTCAAAATAGGTCAGTATGGACAAATGACAGAGGAGGTAGAGCAATATTATCACTTGAGGTATAAAGGTAGAAATAATAAAATAATATAAAACTAGTGAAAAACTTACCCAAGTAGGTAAAATATTAGGGATTGCATGCTCTACAATTTTCAAATCAGTGAAAAATGAGCAATCCTGCTGTAAGTAATTCAAATCTTGAAGCAAACTTACGCTGAGATTTACTTTGTAAGTGACTTTGTTATTAATATTTTTAAATATCTGTATAATTATTTTTTTATCTAATACATATTTAAATCTCCTACCCTTAATTTTATCATTGAAATTTTTCAGCATCAGTTTTCACTTTTGATGAAATGGTTCTCTCTTTTAATGATAAGAATTGGTATAATGCAAGATTAGATTAATAGAAGTCCACCCATTACTAAACAATCATGAAATGTTTCTAATATACTAATATGCCTTAGATCAAGCCACTAAGAAATTAACTATGTTTAGTGTTTGTTGTAAATTTCTATTTCCTAACTTTGAAAAACATTATAAAATAACTATGGTCAATTTATTTTAAACATGTGGAAATAATTATTGTGTTTCAAAGAGAATTATTGTTGCTCTTATGAACTATTGCAAATTTAAATTACTCAATAAGTGAACATGCCCTGTAGTAACCACATTATTCTTATCAACATTTTAAGAATATTATATTTAACTGTAATGAGGAAGATGGTCATCATAAATATTATTTGTAATAAATAGCAATATAATATTCCCAAATGAATGAAAAATGTTCACTATCCCTTATAGTGGGAGATTTCACATCAGTTTAACTGGCAAATTATCAATTAACTGAAAAATAAGTGCATTAAATATACATCTTAAATTTCAGAATTATTTTAAAGGTAATTGCATCTCTTCAGGGTGCCTTTAACCATAGTTAATTACTATTGTAATGTGGAGTTGCTGTTTCACTGCATTTTTAATAAGGGTCCAAAACCACCTTTGGAACTTGCCACCTTGTGTGTCTTCACCAGATATTTAAATCGTTGTCTAATGACATGCATTATAAGGGGTTTAGCAACTAAGGCAAAAATCATTAAACCTTCCATTTTCATTTACAGGGCTTCTCATTTCTAATCAGTGCATTACTTCACATACTATTTAAACTATTTTTTTTCTTTTGACTTTCATATACCCTGGAAAAAAAACTTGAAAAAATACTTATAGCTAATATTGTAGCCACCACTTTATAAAAATTACATTGCATTTTGCTCAAGGCTGTACTGTATTAAAGAGGATAAAAACAGGAGGAGAGTATGCTCTCTCTCTAGTCACTTATTAAAAGATATCCTCTATAATCACTTGGGTTACACCAGTACCTATTGAATAAAACAAAGCAATGAGAGAATCTGAGGAAAGATCCAGTTGTTAAGTTGTCTCAAGTTTACACAATTTGGAGAGACATTTATTTTTAAGATAATTAACAAATTTTATATAAGTACCACAAAGATGAGCAAAAATTAAAAATCAGAGGCTTAATTCTCCCTGTTGAAAATAAGCTACTTCCCCTCTTCTATTCCTCACAGCCTTTACTTTAGAAAACTTGTTAGTACTGTCCTCTCTCTTTGAAATGTCTATATATCCTTTTGAATAATAGATTAGCATTTTATTAGCTTTATGACCCACGAATGTCTTTCTCCAGGATTTGAGAGCTATATCTTTCATGGGTAAAGCAGACAGCCATCTCTATCTCACATATATCTTCTATCTTTGGAAGATTAGGAGTGTAACTTTCTGAGTCTCTTGCTCCAAGGTAAACACTACCTCCTGTCTTTAAAATATGAGATGATTATTTCTTCTCTGATCAGTCAATTAGCTAACATAGATGATTACTCCAATTACTGGGTAAATTTAAGGTGAACTAGATGTTACGTATAGTGCTGTCAAGACTTTTTGAGGACTACATATTATTCATTTTGAAAATACATGTGTAATGAGTTCTGACTACTTGGCTACATAAAACAGGAGATTTCTTTCTGTCTATAAAATCACTTTAGTGGATTTCATGTAATGTGCATCACTCTGGATTAGTGGGTTGGTTTTTGTTTTGTTTTGTTTTAATAATAAAAATGGAGAACATTTCTGGGTTGAGATAAGGTTTTGGTTTTTTAATCATATTCTCATAAAAGTACCTAGATAAATCTTTTCAAAAACTGGACACACACACATCATTAGCAACAAGTTGGAGAAATATTACACATCTGCAGAAACCCTGAATGCTTCTTTCCATTTACCATAACCCTCTTCAAGGAAAACTGATTCTAAATACATGGAAATTCAGGAAACACTAATTCTAAAAATATATTTGAGCAACGACCCTTCACAATAATGAGTCCATACTTTAGAAAGTAGTTTAAAGGCAGCCAGGGAAGACTTTCCATTTTGCCATTTTGTATAATTTTTGCAACCTTATAGACTGTAGCCGACCAGGCTCCTCTGCCATTGGGATTCTCCAGGCAAGGACACTGGAGTGGGTCGCCATGCCCTCCTCCAGGGGATTTTCCCAACTCAGGGATCAAACTCAGGTCTATTACATTGCAGGTGGATTCTTTACCAACTGAGCCACCAGGGAAACCCAAAACTGACTGTAAATACATGGAAATTCAGAAAACATTGACTCTAAAAATATATCTGAGCAATGATGCTGCACAATAAAGAGTCCATACTTTATAAAGTAGTTTAAAAGCAGCTGGGGAAGGGGGAGGATTTTATATTTTGTATAAAACATAATATGTAGTTAATTTAGGGTATGTGATGTGGTTAATTTAGGGTATGTTGAGAGCATTTTTTTTAAATCAGCAGTAAAAAAAAGACACTTCTACAAAAACAAACAACTGAATGTAAAGATTGAATATTTACTGAATTATTGTTGTTGTTCAATCACTAAGTCGTGTCTGACTCTTTTTTGCCCCATGAAACTGTAGCATGTCAGGCTTCCCTGTCCTTCACCATCCAATTCAGCAAACTGGATTATGGCAAATATTTGATCAATTGACAGAGAACAGGAAAATATGTTACATTTGACCCTGATGCTTGAAATATTATTCAAGTACAGTGTTTATGACATGAATTTGAAGGTATTAAATTATATTAGCATGCAAGCCTGCTGAGTACAGGGACATTTTTCTTCTTTGTTTACCTGTTTTATTCTCTGCTGAATCCTCTTTGACTAAAACAGTTTCTGGCATAGAGTAGATAGTCAATACATATTTATTGACTAAGGAAATGACAGGCAATCAAAACATCCTGCAGAGATCTTCAAATAAATAATTTATATAAACTTGAATAATATTACGTATTGTTACAACAATAGGCAATAAAATAATTAAAATCATATCATACTATAATGTTAAAACACTTTAAGTGTGAAATGAATGAGGACTATTATCTGAGAAGACTACAAGTTAAACAATTTTTCCTTATAAAGCACTAACATTAAACTCCAGATCATTGCTATAGTAATGTTTTAAAACCTTATCTACCTTGAAATCAGTAAAAAGCATATAAAGAGATAGTACTTAAGTACTAGAATGGTATCAGATCAGATCAGAACAGTCGTTCAGTCGTGTCCGAGTCTTTGTGACCCCATGAATTACAGCACGCCAGGCCTCCCTGTGCAACACCAAATCCCGGAGTTCACTGAGACTCACAAACATCGAGTCAGTGATGCCATCCAGCCATCTCATCCTCTGTCTTCCCCTTCTCCTCCTGCCCCCAACCCCTCCCAGCATCAGAGTCTTCTCCAATGAGTCAACTCTTCGCATGAGGTGGCCAAAGTACTGGAGTTTCAGCTTTAGCATCATTCCTTCCAAAGAAATCCCAGGGCTGATCTACTTCAGAATGGACTGGTTGGATCTCCTTGCAGTCCAAGGGACTTTCAAGAGTCTTCTCCAACACCACAGTTCAAAAGCATCAATTCTTCAGCGCTCAGCCTTCCTTCACAGTCCAACTCTCACATCCATACGTGACCACAGGAAAAACCATAGCCTTGACTAGACGAACCTTTTTTGGCAAAGTAATGTCTCTGCTTTTGAACATGCTATCTAGGTAGGTCATAACTTTCCTTCCAAGGAGTAAGCGTCTTTTAATTTCATGGCTGCAGTCACCATCTGCAGTGATTTTGGAGCTCAGAAAAATAAAGTCTGACACTGTTTCCACTGTTTCCTCATCTATTTCCCATGAAGTGGTGGGACTGGATGCCATGATCTTCGTTTTCTGAATGTTGAGCTTTAAGCCAACTTTTTCATTCTCCACTTTCACTTTCATCAAGAGGCTTTTGAGTTCCTCTTCACTTTCTCCCATAAGGGTGGTGTCATCTGCATATCTGAGGTTATTGATATTTCTCCCAGCAATCTTGATTCCAGTTTGTGTTTCTTCCAGTACAGCATTTCTCATGATGGACTCTGCATATAAGTTAAATAAACAGGGTGACAATATACAGCCTTGACGAACTCCTTTTCCTATTTGGAACCAGTCTGTTGTTCCATGTCCAGTTCTAACTGTTGCTTCCTGACCTCCATACAAATTTCTCAAGAGGCAGAATACAGAACTATATAAAATGAAAAGTTGTTTCTCATTACAATCTTTTACTATTTGAGTTTTTCCTCATGTATGTTTAATATTTTGGTATAAAGTAGTAAAAATAAAAGAAGTAAGTAAATGGAGTAAATAAAAGCAGACAATCATTGTTTAAAAATTCTTAGATTATTTCCTTGTATAAATGTATGTATTTAAGCACTCTTTAGTCTTTAACTTAATGGTTGTGTTTATAGTTTGAATTATTTTGTAACTAGACATCGAAAACATTATTTAACCCCCCCTTTTCTTTCTTTCTTTTTTTTTGCCTATTTAGACTTGTAGTTTTGAGAATTTATGGTATTATCCCTTTGGAATATCACTTGTTCTACACTACAATTTCTCTTTCCTGCTTTTCAGAGTGCCCTAAACAGATACCAGTGCAAAATGAAAAATATGGAAAGAAAATAGTCATTTGGTAATGAGAACCCAGGAACATTCATTGAACATAAAGTTTCTCTGACTTTTGATGTTAAGTATGACCTTAAACTAGAAACCTAGATGAGTTGTTTATTGCTTCTTCACTTTCTACTTTGCTCCCATGAAACCAGATTTCAGTTCACTTAAGCAATCAGTGGAAGTGAGAAATAGATTTAAGGGACTAGATCTGATAGATAGACTGTCTGATGAACTATGTATGGAGGTTCGTGACATTGTACAGGAGACAGGGATCAAGACCATCCCCATGGAAAAGAAATGTAAAAAAAAAAATGCCTATCTGAGGAGGCCTTACAAATAGCTGTGAGAAGAAGAGAAGAGAACAAAGGAGAAAAGGAAAGATATAAGCATCTGAATGCAGAGTTCCAAAGAATAGCAAGAAGAGATAAGAAAGCCTTAATCAGAGATCAATGCAAAGAAATCGAGGAAAACAACAGAATGGGAAAGACTAGAGATCTCTTCAAGAAGATTAGAGATATCAAGGGAACATTCCTTGCAAAGACGGGCTCAATAAAGGACATAAATGGTATGGACTTCACAGAAGCAGTAGATATTAAGAAGAGGTGGCAGGAATCCACAGAAGGACTGTACAAAAAAGATTTTCATGGCCAAGATAATCACGATGGTGTGATCACTGACCTAGAGCCAGACATCCTGGAATGTGAAGTCAAGTGGGCCTTAGAAAGCATCACCATGAACAAAGATAGTGGAGGTGATGGAATTCCAGTGGAGCTATTTCAAATCCTGAAAGATGATGCTGTGAAAGTGCTACACTCAATATGCCAGCAAATTTGGAAAACTCAGCAGTGGCTATGGGACTGGAAAACATCAGTTTTCATTCCAATGCCAATGAAAGGCAATGCCAAAGAATGCTCAAACTACCGCACAATTGCACTCATCTCACATGCTAGTAAAGTAATGCTCAAAATTCTCCAAGCCAGGCTTCAGCAATACATGAACTGCGAACTTCCAGATGTTCAAGCTGGTTTTAGAAAAGGCAGAGGAACCAGAGATCAAATTGCCAACATCCGCTGGATCAAGGAAAAAGGAAGCAAGTTCCAGAGAAACATCTATTTCTGCTTTATTGACTATGCCAAAGGCTTTGACTGTGTGGATCACAATAAACTGTGGAAAATTCTGAAAGAGATGGGAATACCAGACCACCTGACCTGCCTCTTGAGAAACCTATATGCAGGTCAGGAAGCAACAGTTAGAACTAGACATGGAACTACAGAGTGGTTCCAAATAGGAAAAGGAGTCTGTCAAGGCTGTATATTGTCACCCTGCTTATTTAACTTATATGCAGAGTGCATCATGAGAAACGCTGGGCTGGAAGAAGCACAAACTGGAATCAAGATTGCTGGGAGAAATATCAATAACCTCAGATATGCAGATGACACCACCCTTATGGCAGAAAATGGAGAGGAACTAAAAAGCCTCTTGATGAAAGTGAAAGAAGTGAGTGAAAAAGTTGACTTAAAGCTCAGCATTCAGTAAACGAAGATTGTGTCATCTGGTCCCATCACTTCATGGGAAATAGATGGGGAAACAGTGGAAACAGTGCCTGACTTTATTTTTGGGGTCTCCAAAATCACTGCAGATGGTGATTGCAGCCATGAAATTAAAAGACGTTTACTCCTTGGAAGGAAAGTTATGACCAACCTAGATAGCATATTCAAAAGCAGAGACATTACTTTGCCAAAAAAGGTCTGTCTAGTCAAGGCTATGGTTTTTCCAGTGGTCATTTATGAATGAGAGAGTTGGACTGTGAAGAAAGCTCAGCACTGAAGAACTGATGCTTTTGAACTGTGGTGTTGGAGAAGACTCTTGAGAGGCCCTTGGACTGCAAGGAGATCCAACCAGTCCATTCTGAAGGAGATCAGCCCTGGGCGTTCTTTGAAGAAATAATGCTAAAGCTGAAACTCCAGTACTTTGTCCACCTGATGCGAAGAGTTGACTCATTGGAGAAGACTCTGATGCCGGGAGGGATTGGGGCAGGAGGAGAAGGGGACGACAGAGGATGAGATGGCTGGATGGCATCACTGACTTGATAGATGTGAGTCTGAGTGAACTCTAGGAGCTGGTGTTGCACAGGGAGGCCTAGCGTGCTGTGATTCATGGGTTGTGAAGAGTCGGACATGAATGAGTGACTGAAGTGAACTGAACTGAACTGACTGAAGCAATAAGTAACATAGGTGAGGAACTGAAAATGACAAATCAGGCCTGTGTGACCAGGTACAGTCCAGGGAATGCTTATATCATGTAAGACAAACACTTTTGCCTCTGTGACCAGGAAATGAAAAGTTTGTGTCTGGCCTATGTCCATTAACAGCAGAATGTTTCACACTGTTTGCCACAGAAAATGGAAATGAGAACAAGATTATTGTTAAATGTGTAATTTCTTCTTAATAAAAGTGAGGCTGAGCAGTTGGCAAACTGAGACTGAAAAATGCCACTGTCTATAATAGCACTGAAGTGGAGGAAATAAGAATCATATCAGATCAGATCAGTCTCTCAATTGTGTGCGACTCTTTGCAAACCCATGAATCGCAGCATGCCAGGCCTCCCTGTCCAACACCAACTCCCAGAGTTCACTGAGACTCACGTCCATTGAGTCAGTGATGCCATCCAGCCATTTCATCCTCTGTCGTCCCCTTCTCCTCCTGCCCCCAATCCCTCCCAGCATCAGAGTCTTCTCTAATGAGTCAACTCTTCGCATGAGGTGGCCAAAGTACTGGAGTTTCAGCTTTAGCATTATTCCTTCCAAAGAAATCTCAGGGCTGATCTCCTTCAGAATGGACTGGTTGAATCTCCTTGCAGACCAAGGGACTCTCAAGAGTCTTCTCCAACACCACAGTTCAAAAGCATCAATTCTTCTGCACTCAGCCTTCTTCACAGTCCAACTCTCACATCCATACATGACCACAGGAAAACATAGCCTTGACTAGACAAACCTTTTTTGGCAAAGTAATGTCTCTGCTTTTCAATATGCTATCTAGGTTTGTCATAACTTTCCTTCCAACGAGTAAGCGTCTTTTAATTTCATGGCTGCAGTCACCATCTGCAGTGATTTTGGAGCCCAGAAAAATAAAGTCTGACACTGTTTCCACTGTTTCCTCATCTATTTCCGGTGAAGTGATGGGACCGGATGTCATCATCTTCGTTTTCTGAATGTTGAGCTTTAAGCCAACTTTTTCACTCTCCACTTTCACTTTCATCAAGAGGCTTTTTAGTTCCTCTTCACTTTCTGCCTCAAGGAAATAAGAATACAGAAGTAGAAACATCCTCCCTCTTCTTAAAACTTAGGACTTATTATGTGCCTAGCTCTCTGAGTTGGCCAAGGGTTTCTCCCTAATAATCCCATAAGATAATACTTATTAAAAAATAATACCTTTGATTGGTGAAACAAATACTTAAGAAACAGTGGTAAGCAAGATCGACAAAGTATACTGGAGGTTGTGAAATATTGTTGCTGAACCACAAAAAGTAGCCGGGATTCTTGGCCTCCGGAGGAGAAAAATTCAATCCGGGGCCAGAGATGAGGCTTGATCACTCAGAGCTTTTGTTTAATAAAGTTTTATTAAAATATAAAGGAAATAGAGAAAGCTTCTGACATAGTTATCAGAAAGGAGCAGAAAGAGTACCTTTGGCTAGATGTCGTATAGTCACTAGCAGTTTGTTAGGAGAAGACAATGGCAACCCACTCCAGTACTCTTGCCTGGCAAATCCCATGGACAGAGGAGCCTGGTAGGCTGCAGTCCATGGTGTCGCTAGGAGTCGGACACGACTGAGGGACTTCATTTCACTTTTTACTTTTCACTTTCATGCATTGGAGAAGGAAATGGCAGCCTACTCCAATATTCTTGCCTGGAGAATCCCAGGGATGGGGGAGCCTGGTGGGCTGCCATCTATGGAGTCGCACACAGTCGGACATGACTGAAGCGGCTTAGCAGCAGCAGTTTGTTAATAAAAGAAAGGAATGTCTTAAAACAAAATGTCACCAGGCCCTCATCCATAAGATGTATTTTGGGATAATCTTGGCACCAGATGAGTCATCCCTGGCCATAAAAAGATCGACTTGAATCTTGTAGAAAGGGCAGATTACCATACAAATAGTTTCGTTTACATAGATTAGGGGAACAATGTCTGAGTATAACATAATGGTTTGTCAAGTAGGTTCTGTGCCGTTAGGCAGAACCGACTTGAAGACAGTCTGGGGTAAATGCTTAGTACATTAACATAGCTTAAGACAAACATTTCTCTAAGAAAAATGCATTGGTTAACTCAAGGTTTGAGAATAGTTAACTTCAGGTGGAACCAGGTGTCATTATGGCAACACAGTATTTTAAGAGAAACCTTTTTAAATTTGTATAGAGAAGGGAAGAGAAAAAAAAAAAATAAAGAACCACTAGTTTGTTTCCTCCTGCGGCTTAAGAGAGATGAAAATGTCTGACACTTGGAGCATATTTCCTCCATTTGAAGACCCCTGGCCTTCCTGCCTGTTATCCTCTCAGTTGTACCTCAATTAGTCTTTAAAAATATCTAAGATATGGAAACAACCTAAGTGTGTTTCTCAGTGAATGAATGTATAAATGGAATATTATTCAACCATGAGAAAGAAGACAATCATGCCATTTGCAACAGTGTGGATGGACTTTGAAGGCATTATGTTTAGTGAAACAAGTTTGAAAGAGAAAAGAAAATATTGTGTGATATAATTGATATGTAGAACCTGAGAAATAAAAATCAAACTCATGTAATAGAAAAGTAACCTCCGTGGGCTAGGGATGGTGGGTCTAATGTAAAACATGAGTGTTGATACCACTGTATTGCATAACTGAAATTTGCTAAGACAGTAGAACTTAAATGTTCTCACAAAAAAAGATAAATGGCTGAGGTGATGGATCTATCAATTATTAATAACTCATGAGGGTAGTCTTTTCACAATGTACATGTGTATTAAATTGCCATAAAATATATATCAAATATTTTAAAATTTTACTTGTCGATTATACCTCAATAAAACTGAAACGAAAAAATAAAAAACTAGTTAAGATATGAAAAAGAAGTGGGAATGAAAATGTAGTCCATAAAATTGGGGCAATAAAATAAAAACAAGCTTAGAGTAGAGAATGAACATAATATATTTGGAAGGTGCAAGAGGCTCTATCTCGGTTCATGCTGGGAAGCAGAGAGATCTAAAATTGCACATGTGGAGCAGAGATGGGGATTTGAAGAGACTAGTCATCGAAGTGAACACCCTATGGGTTCTTGTCTGCTCTGAGAGCCACTTACCTGTTATGATGAAAATGTTCGGCATGTATGTTTTTGTATAATTCTGCTTGCTATGTTTTTTAGACTGATGTTAGGTTTAAAAACAGGCTCTTTGTGAGAAGGAAGAGCATTATGAATTCAAGTGTTAAACTGCTGGTGCTTTCAGTAAAATTAAAATGCTAATCCACACTCTGAATTTTGTAAGTCTTAGTAAACCTTACAGTGGGTGATTTAGGAAGGAAATTTGAAAATAATTAAGGAGAACACACCAACAGTTGGATCGTTTATTCTCATAGTACCTGCATATTCTCTGCATTTGGGGAAATA